>NW_022639784.1:32332-132679 GCF_010583005.1 Odontomachus brunneus | reverse complement strand
TCTCTCTCTCTCTCTCTCTCTCTCTCTCTCTCTCTCTCTCTCTCTCTCTCTCTCTCTCTACTTCTCTCTCTGTTTCCCTGTTCTCTTCCTCTCTATACCTTACGCTTTCAACATATTTAATGGGACCCTGCCGGCTTCCGTAACACGTATCATCGCGTGTAGGTGTCTTTGGCCGCTCTGGCATTTTCTGGAATCTCGTGCTGCCGCGAGTTCTGATCTATCGGCGATTGCCGCGGTAGAAACGCCGTCCGGTTATGACGAGTGCCAGACTACGCACGGGCGGATACAACAGAGGAAAAGGCGAAATGACTTCATCTTAATAAATTACGTCCCCGAGTAAACCTCACGAGTGCGGCTTCAAAAAGATTCTCAGAAGAGTCGTGGCGCGGCCGCGCGCGCTATTTTTGGGGAATAATTCCTTTTCATCTTTACGTAGTACACCACGCGCGTCTGTAGTCTTCGCAAACACCGCCTACGCGGCTTGAGCCCATTCTTTTTGCCATAAACGATATTACGCAAGGCGCTGTAAAATGTAAATCTGCTCTCGTTAAATGCCGTTCGAACTTCGATATCGCGATTTTTCGTGTAATCTTTCTTTCTTTTTCGTTTTGATGACTTAAGTAGGCTGCAATTTTTATCCACATGATGAATAAATACAGAAGGACGTTCACTCAGTTGTGTTCCAGGTGATAGTACTAAGCGTGATACAATATAAAGATTCAATAGGCTCTTTCGATGAAGAATCAGAGCGCATAAATCGTAAATGTATCATATATAGTATTGAGTGCCTTCGATCTCGTGTAAACACAGTACAGAAAATTTATAACTTAATATGACTTTTTTCTCATTTACGTCTAACCGAATAATCACGCCTAAAGAGGAATGTCACGTGACCAGGGAAGCGTAACTCTAACTCAGCAAGTTATATTCCATTCTTCGTGTTATCCATGTATACACAAAATAGAAAACATCAATATGACTCTTGAGCTTTCCTCTCATTGATGCCTAACCGAATTATGAGAGGAAAGGTCGGTTGGAAAGAGAAATGTTCCTTTCGGCCTCACAAGTTGCATTCCAAACTTCATATGCTTCGCGTGCACACCACAAGATATATAAGCTCAATCCTACTTTCAGAAAACGATTTTCGAAAATGCAAGAATTATTTTCAAAATTTTGCGAAAGTTACTAAAGGAACAGTAAAACTTTCATCCTTATTGTGATGAAAGTTATTCAATGATTTTAATGAAATTGCTGCAATGTTTTCTTCTATTTGTCCCAATTTCCTGAACGTCATTGTCTTTAATTCCTAAATCCTAAACGCGTTGTGACTAAATTAAATTGTAAACGTAAATTGTAAAAGTAAATTGTGACTGTCTCTAATTCAATATATTTATTATCTTAGAAACATAGTTCGTTTTACTCAATCTTTAGTGTGAGAAGTTATGGAGAAACATAAAGTTATGGGAGAATTGGGAGGAATGACGACGGAACCGAGGGTCGAATAAGTCGAGCATGGTAGTTCATTCGTTTCAATAATGTTTCCGTTTATTTAGCTTCGCTATACACTGTATACTAAGTCGGTTTACACACGCGCTCCTAGTTTATTCTCACGCGCCTATCACTTTACGAACCGCCTTTATGTAGATGTACATCTTAATCGCTTTCCCTAAATTCACTAAACTCATAATCAGGTATATTGCAGTGTCCCATCTATCATTTACGATTTCATTTTTTTTTCTTTTATTCTAATCATGTATAACGGCTCTATATCATGTCTATGCGTAATGTTATAAAGGGGAAACGAGAATATATATATATACATTGTATATACACGACGGCGACGACAGGACGCCGTTTATAATTTACGGGAATAATATTCGCTTAATAATTTATTATCGACGGTTTTAATCGGCCCTCTTCATGGTCCGCACTATCTCTTTCTCGTTCGTGATTTTATAATAAATACATTATAATACAATTTTGCGCTGCGCGCAGACTATGATACGCTTTCGCTTCTACTTAATGCCGCGATGTACGATGCAAAAATGCCACTTTCGTTTCTGACAGGCACAACGAAAATTTCCCTCCGAATATAATCGCGTTCCACCTTTTGTTAATAAGAATTCGCAAAATTTCGTCGGATTTTTAGTTGAATTTATTTTGTTTATAATAAACATAACAACACACGCCTTGTTTCATCAAATTATCCGATGTCGTTATGCATCATTTTTTGTTATCTCTTGGATAATTATTTGATTACATATTTGATCCGACGAACCTTCGCAAGCTCTTAATAAATTTTATGGATTCATGCTTGTAAGACTTACTAAATGAATAACAGTAAGATGACTTTACAAGTACAGTTTTCCATATCAAGGCTACACTTATCGTATCGGAGAAAGACGTTATTGCAAATTTTATTACATTTGATTAAAAAAAATTAACACATTTTCGTACATACATACATTCGATTTGTAAATACAACTCGTGAAATAAACTACTATAATATTTGAGATACAAAACCGTGGCTATAGATCCAGACAAGAATTAAGTTAGATTAGTGACAAATCAAATAAGCCCGAGAAAAAGCTATTGATCGGAGAATTTTCTTCATGCTTTTCTCGAGAAAAACATGAAAACTCGACAAAGAGTTACAAACAGTGCATAAAAAGAAAGGTGAACGCGCGCGTGTATTATTCTGAAAAAGAAAAATATTTTGAAATTTGAAAAGTAGGACAATTTCCTGAAAAATCGTAATACCAAAATTCGAGTATCAGGATAATTTTTCGAAATAGAATTTTACTGAAATATCGAAATTGTCTCGTTGTACAGTTGAGTACATTAATATGTAAGTGCAGCAAGAATGAATAAATCCAAATGAGTAGACATTATCCCGAAAAAAAATATACCAAAATTTAAAAAGTGGAAGAATTTTCTAAAAAATCATAATACTGAAATCTGAATACCTAGATAATCTCCTGAAATACAATTTTGCCGAAATATTGGAATTGCATAGGTGTATTAGTATCTACTCATTTAAATACAAGAGTATACTCAAAATATTAACCCTTTGCCATCCGTTGTTATCTTAAGGCAATACTTCAATAATTCAAGTCGATACAGACATTAATTCAATCAATTCTTCTCCAACAAAATGTAAAATGTTGTTGACAACACTGTTTCTCATGATTTTCATTTAGTTACTCCAAGATTGACAATTCTAAATAAGTACAATTCATTAATATTGTATTTACCTGTCATAAAATAGTGGGCTATATAGAATATTCTTGTGCATTATTATAATGTATAAAAAGTAGAAAATTGATATTATGCAAAATATATAGTTTGCATTAAAAATAAATATAATATCAAAGAATTGTTTCTCTAATATTTTGATTTCTAAAAAAATAGTTAATAGAAAAATAAAAATAAAATATTTACATTGCTCGAAACAATAATAAATAAAAAAAAAATTTTTTTGCGTATAGAATTAATTTAGGATTAAAAGGTTAATACACATATCCTGTTTTCGGGTTTGAATCGATCACATATTTTAAGAAAATTGTATTTTGAGATATTGTTTTGTATTTGAATTTTAAAGGAATTAATACACATATCCTGTTTTCGGGTTCGAATCAATCACATATTTTAAGAAAATTGTATTTTGGGATATTATGTTGTATTTAAATTTTGGTGTTATGTATTTTTTTTTTAATTACATAATAGTCTTAGTTTTCAAATTATGAGACATTGATTTTTCAGAAAAATGCATGTCCACCATTAATATATTTGTGTGCACTGTTTTTCTCAAAATAATAATTCTTCAAAGAAATCAGTATTTTGGAATAGTCTCGGTATTCAAATTTCGGTAATATGACTTGTCGGGAAATTTCCACTTTTGAGATTACGACTTTTGAGATTTTAATTGTTCGTAACAACGCATGTTCACTAAAAATTAATTTCTGTAATATAACTTGTCGGGAAATTTCCACTACTTTTGAGATTTTAATTGTTCGTAACAACACAAGTTCACTAAAAACGAAATACATCGAATGTACCGAAGCAGCGTTTCTGAAAAATTTGACGCGGCGTGAAACGATCTTCGTGTGTGCCCTCCGCGAGTAGTATGCCGTACAAAATCATTCCACAATGTCATCGTATGTTCGATCGTTACTTACGCGAAAAGACACAACGGTACTGTCGCGCGCGCACGAGCAACTATATCCGAGCGACTATATCCGTTATCCAATTTCTCCGCCACCGTCGAGCCTCGATTGCACGCAGAAAGAAAGTCTTAAGGCTAAGGCGATCTCGGGCGTTCTACGACTTCTCGTCCATAGAGTTTGGCAATGGTCGTTTCTTCAGAATTCCCAAGTCCTGCACGTTCTCTAAGAACGTCTTGTGGTGTTGGGCGACCAGAAGTGGATTCACAGTCTGCACATCCTTCTTGAGTTCCTCCATGTCCCTCTTGAGCTTCGCCCTCCTGTTCTGGAACCACGTGATCACTTGGGCATTGCTCAAGCCAAGTTGAGCGGCGATCTCGTCTCTATCGGCCGGGCTCAAGTATTTCTGATAGAGGAATCGTTTCTCCAGCTCGAAAATCTGCTGATTCGTGAACGCGGTCCGACTCTTGCGCTTCTTCTTCGGCTGCTGGCGATTGTTGAACAGGTTCAAGTGATTGGCTTGCTCTGCAACACAAGACGTGCAGATACTATTAATCGTGTGCGTTCATATTGTGCCGAATAATAAAAGCAATTTTCGTTTATAAAATTATTGAAATCGGGTATATGAGCGAATGAAGTAAAGTTGACTCATAATTAAAGGCTGACAAGGCTGTGGAAATCTCTCGCGGTGACTCCGGAGCTAATTAAAATACATATTTTATATGTGGCCTTCTCATCCTAAATTGCTTGAACGGTAGGGTGAGATGACCATGTTGCAGCATATTTAATTTCGGTTATTATAATACAAAATATTGTTAATAGGTTCATGGCGAGTATTAGCATATAGAAGAAATCTTTGTACAATCAATCACGACAATTATTTGTCTTTCGAAGTTACAACTTCAAAATTCTGGCACATAGGACATATAAACCTCAATCTCCATTACAAGCTGCAGGACTTTCATATCAGGCAAATATTTACGCTACTAGTTCGAACTTTTCTTTGGTCTAACAATTAATAAGTAAGCGTAATTTGAACGTGATAGAATTATGAGAGAGGATAAGTTAGAACATAAGTTATATGTCACGTTAATTTTATTGTAACTTATTAATTGTTAGAGCAAAAAAGAAAGAGTTTGGAATATTTTATAGAGTTGTTCAATCGTTTGCAAGTGTCATTGTATAAATAAATCTTTTTATTTCAACGTATTTTGCAAGAATTTTGATCATGTATTTTCTCGTTTCTGACGTCATCAATGTAAAATTTCGCGAGGAAACAGAAGTATTAAACTCTACCCTCGTTATTCTATCAGGCGTTGAAATGGATGTTTTTTCTTCTTTTTGAGAGAGAAACAAAAATATTATTTGAACGAGTAAAAATTACTCAATTACCCTATCTTAATCGCACGATAGATTGTTACTATCTTTCTAGAGTTAAGAATTTTAGTATGAGTAAATTTATGCTATACCTTTCTAGGGTTAATTTTGCGCAACCATTGCGTGCACGTGTGCAAGTAAAAGAATCTCCCAAATTAATACAGAAAACAAACACCGCCGCGCAGTGCTAAAAATTGAGAGAGAGAGAGAGAGAGAGATGATTCGTAATGAAAGGAATTGTTAAGGGAACGCTTTACGACTGTGAGTAATCTTATCAACGATCCCGCGCACGGTTTCTCGCGAAAGATCTGAAAGCGATTCGGCTTTCGCAGTAGCGTTACACCGCATCACCGGTTATTACGTGCGCTCCGGTAATGAATGAGCAAAAGTGCTCTCGCGCGCTCGTAAGGGAGAGACCGCAAAAGGTCCGTCGATATAGCGGCAATTAAATCCTGCCGATAACAAGACCGTCGTCCGGCAAGCGTCTCTCTCTCTCTCTCTCTCTCGATAATTAGCTACCGATACGAATAGCATATTAAGATTTTATCGTCAACGTCGTTCGTGTAATTGCTCGTGCGAACTTACGCAGCGGAAAAAGTTCTTCCGCGGAAACACGGCCGCGCGTAAAGAAAAAATGAAAAACAGTGGTCGCGTGCATACACGCGTGGGGGAGGAAAAGGGGAGAATCGGGGAAACGAGAAGTGAGCGTTTAGTACGCGCCACCGTACCTTATCGTCTTCGCCACTTACTTGATGCGCGTTATGCGTGGTTAATCGCAGGAATAAAGTGAGATGGTAATACGATAAGGGGAGATATTACCGGAGATTTGATCTGCCGTGTATCGGGGCATATTCGCCTCCCCTCCTCTCCTCTCCTCTCCTCTCCTCTTTCCTTCACCTCCCATCTCATACTGTGTAGTTTCACAAAGCCGCGGGTAAACACGGAGTGTATGTACACGTGTAGTGGTAATTGGGACAAGGTGATCACTAATTAATTTCGCGAAATTGCCAATAAACGGCAACGTGCGTCGATCGAAGCGATCGAGGAGCGTGCAGATGTGCGGTTTGTAACGGCGTCTTGGGAACAGTTGATTCTATAAAACGCAGAGATGACGTTAGATTTCACATTCTCGGCACACGCAGTCTACACTTTCATTCGCGAGATAGACCTTCAAAAAGTGTTGCTTCCCCCCTCTCTCTCTCTCTCTCTTTCTTTCTCTCTATTTCTCTCTTTCTCGCATTCATCTCGGCTTCAACTGATTTCTTCGGAAAATATCTATGTTCCTTTATAAATGACATCCGCGACTTCTTAGACGCTATATACACGGGTATCTCACCGAATACTACCGAAACTTCATAATCCCGAAGCGACCAGGCGGGACATGCAAAACGAATCAAAGCTTTTTTCAGGCGGCCGCCGGAATTGTGGCTCTGGAGAGCCTTCTCTAAGGGCTACAAATTAAATGTATTTTCGAGGCATGGAAGGGCTCTCTCTCACACACACATACATATACACAAACATACTCACTCGCTCACTCACTCGCTCTCGCTATCTCTTTCTCTTTCTCACTCTTTCCTCTCCATAAAAGTATTACGCATTCGTTACGGTGCTCCGGCCACGGAATTCCGAGAGCCATAACTACGATAGATCCCGGTGATCTAGCTGGGGCTGTATCTCAAAACGCTTCCAGCGGATGCGTCCGTCGTCTTTAGTATTAAATCCCAAAGCGGCTGTGTGCTTGAAATGAAACGTGTACAGGTGTAAATAATCCGTGCTCGCGACTTTACCACATGCACATCCGCTTCTAAATAAAATGCAAAATAACTGTGTTAAGAAGGCCCAGTTATATATCTTCAGTGATGCATGAAGAGAACCGTTCATAAATTTGCTACACTGAGAGAAATTATCCGACAAAACTTAACAAACAGATATTTCCGATCAATCTTTATATCCGATCAATATATCCGATTAAATTTTATCGGATACTTCCAATCAGAGTGGCATTTCATCAGATAAACCGATCAAAAAAATTTGAATCAATATTTCTCATCGAATGTTCCTTGATCGGATACAAAAATTCATCGGTATTTTAATCGGAAATATCCGTTCGTTAATTTTTTATCGGATAATTTCTCTCAATGTATTTATCAAATAAAATTACGTTTCTACATGGAAAAAACAATCCATACAGAAATCTGGTTGTGCCAACCAGATTCAATAGTAAAATACGGAACAACTATTTATGTGGTTGCTGTAACCAAAGAGCAATGGCTGAGTTATTTATGTTGCAGCAGTGATAATACATGATTAATACAAACGCGGATCATTACGCGGCAACTACAAATGTATATTTATACACTCAGAACCAGTTTTCACGTGTATACATCTCTAGCTGTACGCGTAGTGAATTGCTTTTGTTTTCTAACATCGCTGCTTTGCAATATAGCATTGATTAATGCAACTATATCGATATTTAGCTTGTCTATGCAAAATGATCCCCTTACTAATTTCTGGTTGCTACAATCAGATCACGCGCAACTTCATTGATGTAGTTGACACACCAAAGTAAGTAAGTCAAATCAACCATACACATAACTATCATACAAAGATATGTAGAATGATACAGCTATTTGCTTACAACTAAATATTTTTTGTTAGGTGCACCACATCTCTTTTTTCCGTGTATATATTATTTATTTCATTACCTATAAATAACAAATATCAATGGTCGATCTTCTCCAAATTGCACGAACAGTTAGACAATATTTCAATTTACAAATAGTGCAAGTTTCAATGAATTCTTAACGGTCTTATTTTGTCTTACAACCTCCTGAAACGACCGTGCATATTTTCTTTCTAACACAGCTAGATCGAAGATCTCGGCGCTCGCTCAATTAAGCAATATCGCGCGCAGCCGAGATTTGAATTTCAGATTGTCGAGATACCGCGAAAGTCGCGAGCATTTCAGTACGTTGTTATTAATTTTCTCGTGCGCGCTTACGTTCTGTGTGAGAATGGATTGCCGCCTTAAAGAGTTCTGACTTGCGCCGTATCTTATCGTGCTCGTTGCGAGCGCCTATTAACGCGGCAATTTTCTTAAATCGGCCTGTTATTACAAATTAATTGCCGGTTTAAGAAACAGCCAGTTAAAGCAATCACCTGCATCACGTTGTATCTTATCGGACACTGTTCAATGAAAGTGCTCATGACAGCCCGGCTATTTTTTAAATACCTGCTATTTTTCTTTTAATGCGGTATTTATTTACCGAGCTGTAAAACGTGCGGGAGGAGGACTGAATAATTTATTTAACTCGCGTTTTACGAAATACACTTAAGAGGCGCGTGTTATTTTTTATTTTGTAAATATATCGTCAGGAGAAATTATTTTACACGGCCTGTTTTCACGGAAGAATTCAAATGTCACAAAATAATGGAAATTAAATCAGTTTTCATCGTAATTTTGTTAGAAGTTCAGAAAAGAATCGATACATTTCTTTTTTCCGGAAAAAAAATCGTGATGAAGGCTTTCCTAAAAATTTATTTTCGTGATATTTTGTTTTTGAATCACCGAGTCGGAGAATCCACGAATCCACGCGTGCTTGGATCTCGTAGGATTTATTCCGACGACATGAAATTTGACGAGAAAATTGCCGTATCGATTCTATCGGTTAATGCATTAATTGACCCCCTTGCGAAGTGGCCGAAAATAATCACTGCTCGCCGTCGTCGTATCTTATTAGCGGGCGACGCCGCGTAATACCGGTTCCCGCTTTACAGTTTTCGTTATGCTCGCGCTGACCCTTGGAAGAGGAAAATATTGTCAATTAGCGTCGTTAGCCAATAACCGGGGCGCTCCCGTGCGCTCGTCCTTTGCGTTTTTTTATCGCGCATAATGTTTACCGCGGGGTATACGCGATGGCCGTTTTCGCAATGGCGTTAGCCATTAGGAAATAATCGAACCGAATGACGAAAAAGAGAGGCGGGCGCGATGAGTCGTGGACAAAGTAGCCGAGGAGTCGCTCCAGGATCAAAGGCCGCCGCCATCGGTCACACCTGCGCAACCTGACTGTACAGTCCGCTCGAAAAATCCCCGTCGACCGATGCGAGCTGCTCGTGTACATATAAGGTGATCGAGCGTCTCGCTTTTGGCGGGACAGTCCGGCCTTAAAACAATGGTTCGCATTCTGATCGCGTATTTCAGGCGGTGACGGTGACTTTACATCTTTACAACTTTACATTTTATTCGCGTATGCATTTCATCGCCACAAAAGAAACCGGCACAATACGCCCCGCATTTTTTTCTTCAAAATTGAACATGTAGAAGCGACGAAAGAATAGTGTGCTTCGACGTGCCATATGAATCTACAGCATTTTACAAAATGTTGACAGGATTAAAAAAAATTTTTTTTCTGTATTTACATTTCCATTGCGATAATTTCCAAATACGAACTAATCCTCTACTGTCCACTGTTGTGACTCTGAAGTCACAATCCAGCTTTCTCATTATTTATCTGCAGTATAAATGTTCCTATCTTGACCGATGCGACGTCAAGTCACAATATGGCTGCCTTTTTTAGTATATTGGCAACAATACCGCCCAATGTGGTCTCAGAATCACAGATCTATTTTAGGAAAATAAAAAATTAGAAAAGTAAAATATATTTCACTTTATATGTGTTGAGTACATTAATTTTCAACATCCTATATATATGAAAACTTTTTTAAACGTGAGAAATTAATTTGGGCAGTAGAGGGTTAAAAAAAGAATATTTGTAGTTGAATAGGTTAAAGTTCAAATATAAAGATATACACTGAGAGAAATTATCCGATAAAAAATTAACAAATAAATATTTCCGATCAAACTCCGATCAATTTTTGTATCCGATCAGGATATCCGATTAAATTTTATCGGGTGTTTTCGATCATAATGGCATTTCATCAGATAAACCGATCAAAAAATTATAAATCGATATTTCTCATCGAATGTTTCTTAATCGGAAAAATTCATCGGTATTTTGATCGAAAATATTTGTTTGTTAATTTTTTATCGAATAATCAGTGTATGTAAAAATTAACATTTTATTGACTTTTACTTTGCTTATTTTGTTGATTTTTACTTTATTTACTTTATTGGCTTCTACTATATTTTTATTCAAATCTAAGTGAGGAACGACGTTTACCGCATCAGAGATGATAATTGGACATGCATGTTTAGCACTAAATGTATGCCGAAAACGTGAAACGATGCACGACCCACGTAATCCGCAAATTGTCTCACTTTTCTAACGGTAAGCTGACATTTGTGTTTGCACAGGCGCGACGTCGATAAATTCAAACGTCGGAAAATGTTGAGACATCTGTCGAGGAAACGTGTTATTCAGAGTCGAAGTTTTATTTGTGCTTCTACTATTTTGTGAAACGCGGTCTTAAACTGTTTTGCTTGCTGCTTCTTATCGAGAACGTCCGATCAAGTTGATGAAGGCACATAGTCTTTACGTCGAGAAAATAAAAATGCAATTAGTCAGACGAGTGATAAGTGAACTGGACGTGCCATCGTGTGTAATCGCGCATCTGATTGAGGTTCTACTTGTCGACCGATCAATTTAGTCGTATTTATGGTTAAAATCAATGTTGTATAGACAAAAACGATTATTAGAATTGATAAGAAACATGAGGAAATTAGTTTCCGCTCGACGAGCTTCGAAGGAAAAAAAATCGTTAAGGAATCAAGGAGCATCAAGTAATGAAAATCACATTCGTAATACATGCCACATTCATGTAATAACGATCCAACTTGTAGTAGCGATGTTAATTTATTACTTCTCATTCGTTATCGATCGATAAAGTATTAATTATAATTTTCTGCTATTTACGAGCTTCATTGAACTTATCGTTCGGTTTATTTTATTATATATCATATATTATTTTGTTATTTGCATTAATCTGCTGGCAGAACAGAGATTGTTTCATCTTTTAAAGGAAACAAAGAGTGTGATTCATTGGACTCTACAAATGCTTTGAAGTGTTGTATGAACCAATCATTATTTTCCTTTAAACGCTTCGAAGTATTTGCAACGTCTAATGGATCGCATTCAAAATCATATCCACGATATGTACACGGAAGAAAATGCTGTTGAATCAGTAGATTCGCACCGTCAGTTGGAATAAATCTTCTTGATTCAACAGCAATATTATTAAAACTAATAACGTGTCATTAAAACAATGTGTAATATATTTGTTTCAATACTTCGAATATTAGTTTCAATAACATTGCTATTGAATCAAGAAAATTATTCTAACAACATAGAGCGCTGTTGACCAATTCCATTGATTCTATTAATTCAGCGCCATTTTCTCGTATATCGCATAATAACAATCCTCATTAATAGAAAGAATTTTACATAAAAATTACTAGAAAATCTTACAATTGAAGAGTAAATTAACATTCTGCAATAATTGAGAGAAAAAATAGTTGATCTAACTAAAATTATAGTTATTTTTTACTCGAACTATATTTTTAGTTGTTCCAACACGAAAATGACCGTAATAACATATACATAAAGTTGTTATCACTAATAGAATTTATTTTAAAAATGATTTCCTCGACTATAATTTAATAATTATTATTTCTTTATATGTTTATAGTTACAAATATCTAACATTTTTTTCTCAGGATTCAGGATATATTTTGTATACATCTGATGCTTATATATATGTTTCCATTTATTAATTGCGTGGACCCAGCGCGGAGTGAATATTTCGTCCGTTGAAACGAGACCTAAGAATACGTTGACAGGTAAAATCGTAGACGAATGACTTTTGCACAAGGACATAGAGAGAAACGAAACGAACGAACGAACGGGTGGATGGATGGACGGACGGACGAACGGACGGACGGAAGAAGCGGTGCGCGCCGAGATATTAGTTTCTGCGGTCGACTCTCCGCAGAGATTTAATTCGTTTGATGTTCACGAATTCGCCGCTTCGGCAACCCTTTCGCAACTCGCGTCTGTCCGCGGCGAGACGACTCCGACTCTTTATTTCCCGTTTGTAACTTTCCAACGGCCTCTCAACGGACGACTATGACCTCCTAGTGTTTTCCTAATATTTTCTTTCTTTACAGCTCCGCAACCCTTTAGCGCCCTTAAGCGTGCGGGGCTCGGCCGAGTGCAATAAAATTTCATCCTTCGCGAAAACCACTTACCGTGTCCAGGTTTTACCCGAGCTGAAATATTCGTCACGTAAGGGAAGGGGAGGCGGGAGAGGGTAACGTAACGCGCCGTTATTCTTTGAGTTTTGCCTCCCGTTCAACGTAGCTACGCGATTTCCTCAATTATGCGCGGTCAAGATATTAATCTCGTATAATCCCACTGCCGTGCTCGCTGCCGTTCGTGCTGTGTGATTTCTGTTTTCTGCGCTCTACAATATAAGCATACGATCAGAATTTATGTATGTTATCGCGGCTGGGAAAGCATTGTATTGGCACTAGACTTTGCTTTAGAATTATCGACGTCCACGGGCTCTAATTAAATTCAGTTTCGGTCGAAAAAACTAAACTTGAAAACGGTATATATGTATGCGTACATGCTAGGGAATTGTACAGAAATAAACTCCCGATAAAGGACAGCCGACGCGACCACCTGCCGCGCGTAAAGCACCATATCCGTGTATGACATCTACTAGGGTCACAGATGGCGGCGAAATTCGCTTGATTAATGTGCTGACTTGGCCGAAAATTTGCTTTAATTACATGAGCCGCGGCATACTTTCGTATCTGTGCTTTATCTTCTCCCGAACTCAATTTAACAAACTGCTCTCATAATGAATCGCAATAATTAATAACAGATTGACCCTTTCATCACGGTGAGGATCGCACCGAGTATGGAAAGTGGGCCATACGGCCGTAAACTATATATGAACTAATTGCACGAGACATAAATGTTACACTGACGATTAATCAATTTTTTCTTAAGATTGAATTTGCAGCATATGGTGGAATAGTTATCTACAAAAAGCTGTATTTTTCATAGCATATGATTTAGTAGTCATCTAGTCGAAGTTCTGTTGAGCAGAAATTTTTGTGATTAAAAAACATTTAAAATATGAATAATTGGAAATCTAAAGAGTGCAAATATTAAGAAATTTCTCCTTTGTCGATTTGATTTTTCCGTCATGAAAGCGATGAAAGTGATGGTTATTTAGAATTATTTGTCGCGAGTTATTTACAGAATATTTACAAAAATGTGTTTCGCGAAAAATATATAAATTACAATCTCCTAGTAAAGATTTCATTGAGGAGAAATATTTGAAGATGGAAGAAACCTAAATTATGAATAATTTTTTATAAAATGAAAGTTGGAATATTTCATTTCAACTAGAAAAAATATTTCACTCCAAGTAAACTCAGTTTTTATGATTAAGTAAAAAGGAAAATCTTTAGTTCTATCTTGTTTGTGGTTACTACTGACTCTAGTTATTGCAATATATTTAATTCTCACTGTAAAAGAGTCAATCTGTTATTAATTATTGCGATTCATTATGAGAGCAGTTTGTCAAATTTGCTTGTTAAAGCGATACAGAGTGAGAGTATTTACTTTATAAGAGTGAGAAGTCATTCTAATTCAAGTGACTTGGCTATCTATTTTTCGAGTGAGATTTTCACTCCAAGAAATTTAGAGAGTAGAGAGTATCCGAAGCTTGATTTGTCGCTGTGCGACGACGGGGAGCGATGGGAGGGAAATAGTCATGAGAACAAGTGACACGATTTTGAAGCTGCACGATATGTCCACGAAGACGAACAAAACTGTCGTGCAGCCATCTTGGTTACGCTCGAGCAGGACTCACTCGAGTAGAATAGTAACGGAGTTAAGAGGCGCGACGATCTTGAAACAACCTAACTGCCATCTCGTCGAGCAGATTATTCGACAACAGTTTCTTGTTAGCTGAATTTTACGGTCAAACTGCAAACGGTCGGTCAATGACGTAACGACGCTCGGCGAAGAAATTGTCGCGCCGTTAACGAGTTCTGGTTGCGTTTTTGGCGCGTCCGCAAGACCCACAACGAGCGACATCCGCAATGTCTGCTGTCACACGTGATAAATATCGGCAATTCATAATTTCAGTATTTACTTTTGGGCATTCAGGAATTGTAGGCAGAGAGAACATTAATAAACATCATTGATCATATTTCCCAGTTGTCATGCGTCGTCAAATATGTCGTCTTCACAAGAGAAAAAAGTAGTTTATCTAACCAAAATTCTAAGTTATTTTTTGCGTCAACTATATTTTTGTAGTAAAATGATAGTAGTACAACATGCATATAAGTTTATTATTACTAACATTTTATTACAAAAAATATGGTTGAGATCAAAAGTAACTAGAATTTTAGTTAGATTAACTAAAGTTTAGTTTGATATTTTTTGTAATAAAATGATAGTAATAACGTGCGTATAAGTGTTTTATCATTAATATGTTATTAAAAACATATGTTTGGAAACAAAAACAACTAGAATTTTAGTTAGATCAAACTCAACTTTAGTTGATCTAACTAAAATTCTAATTACTTTTGGTCCCAATTATATTTTTGTAGTAAAATGATAGTAGTAACATGCATATAAGTTTATTATCACTAACATCATAGTAAAATGTAATTAAAAAAATTGTTCTCTTGACCGTAATTTGAAGTAATTATTTCTCTATGTCATTACAGCTACAAATGCTAAGTGTCTTTTTCTCAGGCTCGAAGAAAAGCAAAAGTTCTCGCGGCGATTATTTCCTAAACGAGATTTCGCCTCTCGTTAACTTCTTTTCCCCGCGTTACAAAATCGACAGACATGCCGCAATACTCAAGCAGTTAATTGTAAGTTGCGGCATTACCGCTACTAATACTACTATTAGACAAGAAGCTGATCAGGCGACCCGCAGACATAAATCGCCCAATAGCTCGCAGCTCGTTTCGGCGTATACCCGACGACGTGTATATACCGCTATCGCGTAAAGAAAGAACGAAATGGGTTAACGACCGTGAGCGATGCATCACTCGAATTCTCTCCGTAAGTATATTAGTGGCGTAACAGGTTCCCATCGTCGTTTCTTGCCATTGTGGATAACCAGTCTCTCAGGGTATTTGACGTCTTTATCGACGCACCGGCGGCAAGTAAAAAATCAACTCGTTACACACTGTCTTGGCGTTGCCTTTTAACGGTACTCCTACACCACGTGTTTTATAAGTGTTTTATAAGTGACATTACGAGCCGGCGGCGATCTTCTCGGTGCTGCCGTCGATGGGCGAGAAAGCTCTACGAATGGAATTCGGTTTTGTTACTTTCAGCTCTTACCTTTGTCTCTTTCTCTCCATCTCCCCCTCTTCCAATCTTTCCGATACTTTATGCTCATGTCTAACTGTGAAAGTATTCCGCGTGTAAACGAATAAAGAGACTTGTCTATTTTGGACCCCTCGCGGCTAGTAATGAATCTCATATTGATCGGTAAGGGATCAAGAGGCTATTGAATATCTAATGTCCGTGCCTAAGAAATTAAGTTTCCTCATCTGATAATTTATTCTATGCTGAGAAAAAAAGTATTTGAAAATTTACTTGTGGGATATAAAGTTTATTTCTATAAAATAAACTTCATATCTGATATCATTAATGTTTCTTTTTCTATATCCACATTGTCAAAAACGAAGTCCGTTTTATATAATTAGTAAAAAATAAAAAGGTAGTCAAGGAGAAACAAATTCAAATAAACTCTGATAGGAAATGTGTTAACCCAATTTCTGCCACGTATGTCATGATTTTCAGTAGAAGCAAAATGAGTATTATCAGACTATCGTAAATTCTATTTCTGGCGATCAAACGTTCAGTTTTGTTTTAAAACGAAAATAATGCAGCTAATCTGTCTGGTCTTCCTGATGCGTAAATCGTCACGCACAAGTGCAGGTGCTTAGATAACCCCGTAGTTATCGAATGTGCAGTTCATATGCATTTATCAAGTACTTGAAGCGGGTACTGATCAACTCCGGTAACGCATTGGCCTGATTTTCGGAGCGCAACGAAAACGCCAGTCAACCGATTACACGTCGCGGCCGAGCAGAATTTCAATCCGGACCGGGTCTGCCGGCTACACAAGCGACAGTAACAATTGGAACCATGTAAATTTACGTAAATTAACGTATTACAAGTGAACCACCAAGAAGCAAATACAAGAAACCATCTTAACGTTCGTAGTTAATCGTTTCAACGTTTAATTAGAAGAATGAACATTTCAGAAATTATCACTCAACATATCACAGCAGTGTAATTTTCAGCGGAGATAAAAGGCCTGTTCTTTTCAGTTGAACTAAGGCTGCACACTTTATTTCTCTTTTCCTTTCTTTTCAACGCTACATTATATTCCATGCAACACAAATATCCAAAATACGACCGTCATAGTATGACAAAATAGAAATACGAAAGAAATACCCAAAAATATTATCAAAATTTGTCCCAAACAGTATGTCATGATCAATTTTTTTCTTTTTCACTACACTGCACTGCACTACACTTCACATCTGTCCTTCGACAGTAAGCAGTACAGATATTTGAACTTTCGTTTTGTTAATGTGATTTGCTACTAATTAGGATTTTATTAATTACTATTTTTATGTTAAATGACACTCTTCGCGATTTAGAAGCGGTGTATCAGATCGAGAATGTTTGATTTCTTCAGCCTTCTAAAGTGAATGCTTATAGGGTCAAGAAGACCTGAAGCCAGGACGTTTGGATGTTGGGTGAAGCGTATATTATAATTTTCGTTATACTTAGCTATTTTAATTCGAATTGTGTTAAGCACACTTGTTAGTAATATAGTAAAGAATATCAAGCATAGTACACTGAGAGAAAAATTATCTTAAAATTAACAAATATTTCCTTGGTGGGTGCCATTAACATATTTACTTAAATCTACATTCTCTTTACTTAAATCAAATATTGTTTATTTAAATCAAGTAAACAATATTTGATTTAAGTAAAGAGAATGTAGATTTAAGTAAATATGTTAATGGCACCCACCAAGGAAATATTTGTTGATTTTAAGATAATTTTTCTCTCAGTGTACACAGGGATCTGGTTTGAAAACGCTTGAGGATGTCAATGTTGCTTCCCTTGGCTGTATCCCAAAGTTAAATGTCGTAAGTCTATACTGATTTTAATATAGACTTGTAAATAGCAATCTTGCTTTCGCAAGAAAATTGTATCTATCAACAAGCCACAGTACATGATCATGATAGATGTAATATGAAAATTTAAATGTAACATCAACTGAATAGGGGAGACTGGGTCTAAAATGAAACATTTGAAATTTTAAAACAAAAATAATTTGTTTTGTTTCCTTTACATGAAAAACATGTGACAATCAATCCTAGGTATGGGGTGGATAGTCATACTTGCACGACTTTACTTACAGTTTAATAACTTCTTTGTGCATAAATATATATAAGGATTATATATTTCTCTTTTACCTAAAGGTTGCACCTATATGAAAATGCGCATAGTATTAAAAAATATTGCATACATCTTTTTTTAATCACTGTATGAAAAGCGTGACAACTAGGCCCAATCTCCTCAATTTAAGTAAAGAGAATGTAGATTTAAGTAAATATGTTAATGGCATCCATCAAGAAAATATTTGTTGATTTTATGATAATTTTAGACCCAGTCTCCCCTATTCAGTTGATGTTACATTTAAATTTTCATATTACATCTATCATGATCATGTACTGTGGCTTGTTGATAGATACAATTTTCTTGCGAAAGCAAGATTGCTATTTACAAGTCTATATTAAAATCAGTATCCCCTACACCTGCCTCTCTGGGCTAGTTCGTCTAAAAGGAACAAGCCTGAAAATTGTATCATCCGTCAGGGGTGGGTTAAATCAGGGAGCTCACGGAGTGATATCGGATTGCGAATGTATAACAGGCGAGACAGACAAACCGTCGCTCGTGCCGCACGTCCATCCCGCGGTATTTTGCTAATAGGTCGTCCGCCCGCTACAAGCGAGCATTCGAAGAATATACGAAGAGACACGCAAAAAGAGGCGGTACTGCGACACCGTAGAGCAATTTGGAAGTGTCTTCCGTCGGTCGGCGGTCATTTGTCTCCCGACAGCATCTCGGAGAGACTCTCTTCTCCCTGCCGTCCCCCCTCCTCCCGCCCCTCGGCTCCCTCTTTCTCTTTCTCTCCTTCGTTTCTCTTTCTCGCGCTCCCCCTGCCTCTGTCTCTCTTCCTCTCGCGCCTACGCCGGCTCACCACGGCCCTTAACCCGAGGGGCTTTGCCCACATGTCAACGATATATTTTCTGCCGGCCCACAAATCGTTTAGCGGGTAATTTTGAAATTGGAACACTTATTTAGTCGTTTAGACCCAAGGGCATAACCGCAGCCCAGAGAGTTCGAGATTTATCGTTTGATTTTTCGCCGGTTTGTAAGCGCGACCTGCCACTCTCGCTTTCCTGCCCTTCCTCCCTTAACTTATGTCTCCGGGCCGAAGTACGAGAGCGACATAGTTACGGCGCCGTTCATCTCGCGCTTTCTTATTGCGTGCCGGGCGAGAAGCGACGAACCGTTAATCCGCGGATCGACGAGACGAGTCGTTTGCGAAAGAGCAATAACGACGTGCTCGATCAAAACGGCTGGGGGATCGAATTCGCATGGATTTACGCCCGGCATTCTCGGCAGACACGTGTCTTGAGCGTGCGGCTCCGAATGGCAAAATAACGTTAACCACTTGCGCTGGAAATTGATCGACCGTGCGTGACCAACCTGTTCGTAAAATTTCGCAGCGGTCTACATATCGTGATAGACGTGCGCAAATAAAAATAAAAATATTACACAGGGGGAAAGGATATCTAAAAAATAAAAAAATATTTCTTGGTAAATTTCTACATATTCCATTCATCCTGGAATTGCCTGCAGTCAGAAATGATACATGTCGAAAAAGATCTCGGGTCCAAAAATATTGCATCAGTCCTGCGATGTCTGTAGCCCTTTACTCTCTTAAAGTAAATCAATGAATAGTCAGTGATTTCAATGATGTTTCACTGATTCACTTTAAGAGAGTAATTTCACACTTTTACAGGGAATTTCTTCCCTGTAAATTTCAAGGCAGAAGAATAATCTAAGAAATGCTACAAAAAGGATTGGAAATTATAATGAATTTGAGTGCTAACAGTTCCTTCGAATATTTTATAACCCTGTAGGACTGTTTCATTTTCTTTTGACCAGACACGTATCTGCATCTTCTATTACAACGAACGTTGAGGAAAATTGCTTCAAAGAGCATGATGTCGAACAAAGCGCGTGGAATAGCTGCTCTCTTCCAGAAAAATCGCCACGTCCGAGCCGCTATATCGAGGCACAACAAATGCCGTTCGAGAATCATCGTTTAACGGAGGAACGAAGTCACGAAGAGACTCGTTTTGACGTGTAGCGTGAAATACGGTAACTCGACTGCCACGTGAGAGGATCCCGTTGGGAATACGGCGTGTCGCCTCGCGCCATGAGGCTAAGCTCGTAAAGGCGCGTACGGAAGAGGAGAGACACACAGGGCGCGGAGTGAAAAAAATGCTCACTGCCTCCTAATTGCAGAAGTGACGACGCCGTGACTAATGACCGAGAGACGACGTCCTTTGCCAGTAACCGCGACGAGACGCTGTTTGTCCTTCCACGAGAAAGAGAAAGAGAGAGAGAGAGAGAGAGAGAGAGAGAGAGAGAGAGAGAGAGAGAGAGAAAGGTGCGGACATGAATCGTTTAAATACTTGGAAGAAAACTCATTTCCTCGGATCGAAGACGAATTTCTCTTCCGTTCTCATCGCTGTCTTCGAAATTCAAAAGGGGCGTTTAATTTAAAAAAAGATCCCCTATCTTTAGTCGCGTACATCGCGCTTCCTTGTTTTTATAAATTTATTAATTATTAAAAATAGAGTGTGTGACATTCAATAATTCTCGCGAAGCTCTTTTTGTTTTTAATTTTTGGCAGCATCTTCTCTCACAAGATGTTCAAGCCTGACTCATATCTGTAGGAAACTCAAATAGCTGCCGTCCTATACACAGAAAAATACATAATGTATTCATGTAAATGTTACCTGTTTCAAGTATTTCCGTAAATTTATACACTTGTAAATCTATCACGGTTCATTATAAACATCAAATTGTTCCGTTTTACCTGAAAAATTCGAAATAACTTATTGCACGACCCAAGCGGGTAAATAATGCAATTGTTGACGTCTCCTTAGGGAGAGAATAATGAGTATGAAAGAGAGAGAGAAAGAGAGGTAGAGAGAGAGAGAGAGTTACCCCGCACATATAAACTATAGTTTGTACGAGAAGCGCCCGACGTCAGTTTAAATTGAAAATACCAGCGCGGTAAAGTTTAATAAGATCCACACGAAGCCGCGCTCACATTCGCGACAGCGATTCCGCGAATTTCGCGGAACGACCACGTAACACGCGACGTAACGCGTCGCTTTGAGATGTCTCTTTTGCATCTCTTGAAATAACAGCGGCTTCAAGGATCGTTTGACCGCGGCGCTCTGATCCTATTAACTCAGACTTCTTTCTCAGATTTTCATCCCTCTCCCTTCGTGAATCCCCTCCTTCTCCTTCTCCTCGCGTCTATTTCCGGCGCCTGTCGTCCTTTAACTCGCTCTCAGCGGCTTTGAAATCGTCGAAAGACAGGCGGTCGATTCACGTGCCGCTGATTAGCGTAATTACGAGAGAAATTCCTCGGCCCGACCAGATTGTCACGCTACCCCCCATCCCCTTTTTTTTTCTTTTTCGTTTTCCTCGGGACTAACGTTCGAGGTCTTTCGCCATTAACCTTATTACCGCCGTAGACACACAATGATCCATGCTCTCATCGCGCGTTTAACGCTGGCTGTGGTTTCCCAACCTTGAATTTTATCTCGCAGGAAGATCACGTTAATATGCAAACACGCAGCGGCAATTAACGGTTCGTATCGCAAATCTCGTTAAGAACAATGTACGTTTGTTTTATTTTGAAAAATCCACGTTTGCACGCTTCACGGTAAAGCGACACTGCGAACGTAATCGAATTTACGGGTGTTCTCCGATTTTCGTCGATTATCTCGTGATTATATTACAAATCCAAGTGTGCTATTTTTAAAGGCATAAGCGGGTAATTTGGCTCAAACTCTTTTCACACGTTTTTTACAGTTTTAAATCACGTTGTTTAAGACGTGTAAATTCAGCACGTTTAAAAGTGTTAAAGAACGTGACTTAAAACGTGAGAAACGTGTCAAAAGATTCAGCCAAAATAATTGAATTCGCAGTGTGTGAACCTAATTAATAGGTAAAAATTAACTAATACTTTTTACCTGAAATAAAAAAGCAGTTTCCAAACAGATTAAATGCACTACAAAAAATACACTACAGAGGTCGATATGTTCGAGAAAAGCATCTTGAAGTGATGCCGAAACGAATTCGGACACGGACAATCGCGTGTCTCAGGCACGTTATTTCTAGGCGAGCAAGAATTCGGTTAGAAAATGTCGAGACAAAGTACAGGTAAAGTTATGGTCTGGAGAGTCAGGTAGGGACAATGATATGTCCGGTACTTCTGCAATAAGCGATAAGAGCAGCTTTGATTGGACCATATGGTGCAAACTGGAAGATATATGCTGTGTTCATTTACTAATCAAATGTAATTAAATGAATTGTAAGATTTCCATCAACTATCTCACATCATAATAATTATGAGAGAGTACATATGGATAACGCTGCGATGAAAGCAGATCAAAAGTAACGATTTGGTGCAAAAGCAAGAGAAAATAATTTCAGTAAACCGTATCGGAGAACTCGCTCAAGCGACATAATCAACGTACATGATCCGCTGCTCTCGCGTTGAACCGTAAAATAAATGTCAGCCGGCGGGGATCGTAAATAAAGTAAAACACCCCCGGTGTCACGTAGTACGTACTTCAGGCACACCCTGTACACGCGTGGCAAACGGGGTCGCCCTGGTAAATCCACATCAGGGGTGAATAAGTCGGCTCGGGTCGTATAAGTCCGAGCGAGGAAGACGAAGGAGAGCCAACTGTTCGCGTCTTCATCAACGACACCGAGGTGGGGGACCACCCATCAGGAGCAATATCGTTTCATCAGCCGCTAATATCACCGCTTCGAGTGGTTCAACACCTTGTAACGCCAGGTGGGACGTTAGTGGCGCCGCAGGAAGTCCTAATGAAGACAAATCTCACCCAAAATGGCGGCCGAACTTATTTCCTGCTCCGCCTCCTTCTCTCTCTCTTTCTCTTTCTCTCCCTCCTGTCCTTCTTCGTCGTTACTCTCTGGCCGTCGCGCGGCTCTCTTTTCCCCTTTGCGAATCAATTTGGCAGCGGCGTCCTTGCGTATTTCCCGGTAAAGCTAAGAGAGGGCTGCGAGTTGAAACGAGGATTTCAACCGATTGTAGAATTTCAGTATCGCGCAAACTTGCTAAACACGGAAACGCGCCGTGGTGCTTTCCTCCTGCAGATACACGTGAGACCAACGTCCAATTCAGTTTGCTTATTTTACAAATATTGTTCAATTTTTGCTCCTTCTTTCTTCTCTTTTAAACATTTGTTTTCTAGAGACAAAAATTATTTTATTAAATCATTCGCATATAATATACCCATCATTAACAATAGTTTTTATAATGTGTCATTAATAGTATTAAATCTTCACAACCTGCTAATGTTATGACCTGAATGTTGAAAATATTAATATTTTTACTCATATAAATCATACGGTATTAAACCAATGTGTAAGTACACAAAGAGAATATTAGTTCTTTTTTCATATAAATTCTTTTTAATTTCACTATGTTTTTATAGTAATATAGAAGTAAATTGCCAATAAGGTCTATTTTGCTGAAGAAAATTTTTATGCTTAGTAAATTTTATTAAAAACACGAAATTATTTTTTATTCTAGTTCCTAATTTACATTTATAACATTTTAATTCATTATAACATTTATAATTTCAGTTCCTAAAATATAAATAGCACATATTAAATGAAAGGTTAGTTAATTGTTATATAGTGTCGATTTATTCTCGAGTTATATTAGAGTGGATTAAATTGTATAAGTGTTTGGAGACGTAACACGTCCTTACTTTTGAAAAGAGAGACGAGGAGAGGATAAATTTAAAATTTGGCAAATGCTCCTTAAAGTACATACTTTACTCTTGAAAATAAAAAAAGAAAGACTTGAAGTACGACAATTTTTCGCGGTATTATGTTCATTTGAAATTATGTGGAATTTTTACATGAATCTACCTGTGCGATATTTTTGGTTGACGAGTGTATAATAATTATTTCTCTATATGATTGTAGTTATATGTACAAAGACCATTTTTTTCCTTACTGCATTTTACCAAAGTTGTCGATACTTTAATCTCATGAATTTTAAATTAAATCACATTCCCCCAACCGCCTTAACTCTTGCAAATAAGAACAGTATTGCAAACAATGTTGGCTCAGCTAGAAGGCAATGTTGAGGAACGTTCCCATGCCGCTGTCTTACGCCATTGATCGATCCCCATAGAGCTACGTATAGCGCAAGAAATATTTTGTGCGCCGCGAACGTTACAACGTAAGATATCCGCTCGCAACATCAGATAATTATATTACCAAGAGTGCATTTGCATAGGTAAGCGAAAGCGCTATACGCGCGTATAGTTCAGAGGCAATAGCTGGCTAGATCGACACTATAAAGCCCCCCGTTTATCGATCGCACATCCGCGTTAGAGACAGCACAGAAATAAGGCTCGGCTCGGGTAAAAAAGCATAGATACCTTTGTACCGAATGAACTACCGCGAATCACACCGGTTAGATATATCCCAGTTTGCGTCACGTACGTGTATTCGCGTTACAAAGGCTGATGTGACGATGAGACACGTCGCGTTACAAAATGACACAGTATAGACTGATGTGTCTCTCCTCCCTCCTCACCCCTCTCTCTCTCTCTCTCTCTCTCTCTCTTTCTCTGCGAGATTCTCTATAAAGTCGATCAGCGAACTCGTCGAGTGATGAAATCCGGTGGAGCGAGTACGTGATGCGACCGCCTCGAGGGTGGCGACTGATTCGCTTGAGCAACACAAATTTCGGGCACGGGAAGTGTCCGTTTTCGGATACTTAGTCCTCGGTACACACGTGTCCGTCCGGAAATAGTTTCGATTCCCTCGGGTATAATATTCCGAGCGGAATCCCCGGGGGTCGTGAGCGTCGAATATCACGTTCGGCGCGTTCCTCGGAAAACAATCTCCTTCATCGCGCCCTATTTCGAACGACACCGCAGTTACTATGTCAGTATGTCCCGGCACTTCCTCTGCGCCTTCGTGAAAGCTTCGCTCCAAACGCTTCGCGTGAGGTGACCGCTCAAGAGGGTCACGTTCTCGAGATGAAAGGAAGCACGAACGGATAAAATAGTATCTCGCCGAATACGCTTGATCCACGGCGATACATCGCCACTGATAGAAACGTCAGAGCCGGACGGCCGACAACGTGGAAGGGCTCGGGCCCTTGGGGTGGTGAAAAGGGTGGCATCACGTTGCGATACTGCCGTCGCCGCCGTTAGACGGATGATGGAGCGGTCCTCCCGCGAGGGTTGACGGCCCAAGAAAGAACGAAAGGACTCCGTGGCGCGCAATGTGTTAATTATACCCGCAGAAAAAAGTTTGCTCGAATTAATTTGACAATGAACAAATTAAACGCGTTTTGGTTGAAGATAACGAGATTTCTGATTCTTGGGCACGAATTTAGTTCGTACAAGAATTTCTGTTTTCTTTAATCCTTAACACACACAGTTGTACGTGCTTACACAAAAAAATATTCTTTTTTTTTTAAATATCTTTATTTTTGACATGTAAACCTTAAAATGAGATTACATAGCGTTTAACGGAAATAAGTTTAATATATTTTATATGATTCAATAAAAGAAGAATATTCTTATTATTAAGGAATAATTATCATGAATGGGGAAAGCAAAATATTGAGAATATATTGAAATATATTTTGAAATATTGAAATATATTTAAAAATATTGAATTTAAAAATATTGAAATATATTTTTAAATATCAAAAGAAAATGTTATTATCATCAAAATAATCATATTGTAATAGTATTGTAATATTGTAATCGTATTGTACTAATATTTTTTCTAGCACCGTATATTTATTAGATATGAATCGTCACACGCTTGATTTAAAATTTATTAAATTTATCATGACTTGTAATCATTGTTCAATAAATTAAAAAACAAATACTCCATATATCTATGCTAAACTTTTTCTATCCTTTAACACACGTTGATAAGAACGTTATAGTTCTCGAAACATTTAAAATGTTTATTTATAAAAAATACTTAAAATTATATTTAGTTTTATTTATTGATGTTTTAAATATCAAATCACGTATACAAAGTTACTACACAAAGTCACATATAAAGAGAACTGAAAAATATGCAGTATTTGTTGTATTTATTGAATATAAAAAGCGTAACTTTTCGTTTCAGATTTGTTTCAATCTAAAGATGATTAAAGTGTGTGTGGCCTTTTGGCACCTTTAAAATTCACTGGCAGTACTGCCAGTACTGTGAATGCAGTAACGCCGATAGTTTCGAAATGCGCGACAGTAAGTTTTCAAAGCACTTTCATACTCATATAATGTTACAGATTTTGTCGTCATTTCCTACTTTCGTTACGACTTGCAAGGTAAGGCATTCGCACTAGAAATATGGCGGTGCCCATGAAAAAGTTGTGCCTTATAGACGCAGAAGATAACAAAGTATAAAATAAGTAGTGGATTTCACGATAACGTGTGCAATATTCGTAATAACTGTCATTTCTTCCATACTTTGCTAATTCTATATTATTATTAATAATATCAAAATTCAATAAAACTTTAATTACGTACGATACCACGTGATATCGTCAACTATTTACAGCATTTATAGCTTCGTTCCGTTTTTTTTATTCGCGATAAATCGACAATACTTACACTTACGAAAACGAAACGCTCGTGTCAGCGTATTGCGATGACGTCACGCTTACAGTACTGACAGTGAATATCAGAAAGCAGCCACAGATTGTTGCTGCAGCAGCTAACCTCTCTTTTAACCGCACGACCACCTGTCATCGACGTTTCTCTCGATGCGTGTTGTACTTCTTCTTGACTCCTCCTCCCGCGAAAGGAAACTTCGGGTGTCTCCGGAGAAACACCTGCGATCTAGCGTTTATTACCTGCGTCACTCGAGATATCTCGAAATCGTGAGATTTACGGCTCGGTAAATCAGAGAGTAAAGAGGCCGAAAACGCTTAAGGTGAGAGGCCACGGCGATTTCGTCACTCGCCGCGCGACGAATGTCGGCCGTAATCATCGAGTGGGATCGTTAACTGTGACATAAAATTAATAAACTCATAAACAATGTGACTTCTCGCGATAAGCTGAAAAAAGTCTTAACGACGTTAAGATTATCGCGAGACCGCGGGACTATCGCGGTCCTTAAGTTCAGGGTTCAAGGTCGTCGACGACCACGACGTCGGCGTAGTGTCAACTTTGACGACAACGACGACAACAATGACGATGACAATTGCATTGGCTGCTTAATACGACGCGCTCGTTTTACGAGACACTAATGCGCCTACATTGGTCGTAAAACTGATCGGGGTGTTATTTCCTTCTCTCTCGCTCTCTCTCCCTCTCATTTTTTCCTCTCTCGCTTCCGGCGCGCGTAAATGTCGCTCAGCCGCGGATGAAAAACGTCGCGGCGCGAATGAAAAAGGCGAGCCACGTGTAGCGCACAATTAGCATTTATAACGCGGTAATGGCGCTGCGCGGAGTTATTGTTGCGACGCTGCTTGCGCGCGAGCAAGCAGCCGGGGCTAACCCGACGCGATGAAACTGATGATGATGCTGAATAATCGCGCGGTGAATGGACTTTTTGCAGAAGGACGAGGCCTTTTTGCGGTAGGAACGCGCGACAGGTAGGCTGCCGCGTACGGCGTTAGCCGATTCTTCTACGTTTTATTCAACGTAGATGCAAATACACACTAATGCGGATAATTCTGGATTACGAGAATTCTAAAGTCATCGGGTATTCGCCTTGCCCTTTATCTCTTTCCCGCCCTTGTAGTTACGTTTCAGCGCATAAGACCGTCGCATACAAAAGTAAAAGAGCCTTCTGGTTTTAAAAGGTTGTCAAAGTGGATAACGGATTCCAAAAAATGTCGATAATGCAGAGACAATCGTCAAAACGTAAAAATGTTAAATAAGCACGCACAGAGAAATATCAGTTAAACACTGCCAAGAAAAGCGATTACTCGATTTGATTTTCCCTCCTTTTAACTGATTCTGTTCACTTCAACCAACAGTCGTTTAATCAAACATGTCACGTTCATTTAACTATGCTGGGCAACGCGGAGCGAGCAATTCGACTATGTTGAGGAATCACGGAAGAATTATACGCCATCGTTTTTACGCGGTATACGACACGTTAACGAGATGACGATGCACTTACAGTGCAGATTAAAGTACGAGAAACTCCGGCTCATTAATCACGACGCCGCCTGGTCTAATTGGTCGGGCGCGATCGGTGCGAATTCCCGCTTTTCGATCGCGCGAAAAATCCATGTCCTTTGTTATAATTAGACGCGAATACTCAGGGCGAACCGGATTCCATTCCACGTTGTATTTGCACTGATAATTAACACACTATTGCACTGATAATTAACAATTACGTCCAGCTACGATAAGGGCGAAAGACTTTCACTTCAAGAAGAGTAGTGAATGGTTAAATTTTATTTAACATGGAATGGTGATCGGACTGAATCAACACTATACGGAAAAAAAACAGTCAAATTTTTAATTAATGTGACATTAATTAAATTAATTAATAAGTTAAATAATTTTAAGTTAAATTATAAATATATAAATAAGTTAAATTAATGTGACATGTTTGGTTAAACCCTCATTCTCAGTTGAATTCATTTAGTGGTAGATGGCGTTACACACTGCGAAGATCCCGAGGACAACGTCTTTAACAAAGTCAGCCACAATGGCGGGTCGTAACGCGATCAGCTGATTTCGCGAGTGAGGACTCTATTATCGCTGCGCTGTGATCTTGCGGACGCGCGAAAAGAAATTAACGATCAAATCCCCGGAATATTTCCTCGTCGAGTTCATTTTGCTCGCTCGGGTGCTCGCGCGCGCAAAAGCCTTCTAATCGATCGCCGCAAAATCGGTACGGGGCTCGCGCATAAGAAGTCCGCGCTCGACAACGCGTCTCATTTACTTGTAAAATAATAAGGGTTATCGTTTAATGCTTGGAACAGTTGCGGCGTCGCGGAGCGCTGCGCTTTAATGGCTCCGCAAGAAGCTGCCGGAACGCAGGCAGCCTGAATTCTGTGTCCGATCACCGTGAAATAACCGACCGGGCCGGAATCGGCGTGCGTAGAGCATAATGCACGGTAGCGTTCGCGCAGCCTTCCTGCTAGTACCGGCGATAAGCAGGTACGGGACAAGTCGCGGTCGCATTAAGGCGGGCAGCGCGGAAAGAGCTCCATCGATTTCACTGTTACGTGCCGTTAATAGTATCGACGACAGCCATTTCATCGAACGATTCGAAAGCGAGAGGCGTGCACGTGTGATATGTCAAATACGGTATCCCCTCTCTGTACCTTTTTCCCGACGCGGGATCAACTCTTTGCGAACTTCACTCGGCGCCTCCGTTTGTCGCGGCTCTCCGAGCCGATCTATAATGACTCAGCAAATCCCGTTGAACTGTGGGGATTGATGGAGAATCACGAACTTAAAATTATACAGACGATTATCCTGTACTTTGCTATGTGGTTACATATTAAGGACAATTGATATTAGAATTTTGATTCTTAATCTAACCTATTTGCAAAATTAACATAATACCAGCTTTATTTTACTGCTTACACTTATATGACTATAATATAATAATCTCAACATAACTTACTTTGCATAAGTTATAGTAAATTTTATGAAAGCATAAATTTTATAAAGCATATTCATATTCCTGGATAGCACAGAAAATTTTTTCATCCACTGCACCTGTCACTCGCTAGACACTAATGACGTTTAACATAGAAAAAGATCACTATGTAGAATAGTTTTGAAGATAATTCACAGATCACATTATATCGTGGTGACAGAACTGCAATCCCCAATATAAGGAAGTCTTCCCATATTCGGCAACTTTACTGTCGTGTATTGTGTACTCCATGACCGAATATTATTGAATAACGAGCCATACGATTTTTTTTTATATCGTCGCGGTTTTGGGAGTACTCGAACAAACGCGGTTTCTAATCAAATGTTACATTTACAGTCCGACACGGTAATAGAAAAGTAATTCGAACGAAAGCAGTGCTGTAAACGAAAAATCTCCTCGCTCCAATTTGATTCCTTCCTTTAATAAGCGGAACTTATTACTTTGGTCGCGAAAAGATTCGGAGAAATGTATCGCGTGATAAACGCCGACAACGATGGAATTGCTTGCTGCGGAAAAGAAGGAGGAACTTCGGTAGACAAGGGAAAGAGAGAGAGAGAGAGGGGAACGGGGAGAGGGGAAGAGGGAGAGAGAGAGGGGGAAGAAAGAGAGAGAGAGAAAGAGCAGAGAAACTTAAAACCTGCTCGACAACATGATTAGCGCGCGAACTTCTATGCTCGTACTATGAGACGAAGGTAGAACATATGCATTCGATATACAGGGTGTCTTTTTCGCGCACTTCCTTCGAATCATCAATAATCTCAATACACGATAAATTCATGTGATTTATGTCACGCCGTCAATCTCTCCGGCTCTAGCCGAGAAATTTCCAGACGTTTGGCAAAAATTGCGCGCGGGGGAAAAAAAAGAAGAGAAGCACTTTCATCAGCGTGATTTATATTCAATGATCGGAGATTTCAAAGTCTCGAGCGCGCGCGCGCGCCTAAGGAGCGTAAAAAAGAACTCGTCGTTATTAATCTCGTAAAGATTTATCCCGTTAGGCCGCTCTCTTGCGTGCCGCAGGCTCGTCATTCTTTGGACGTTTTAATGAAACGGTGTTACCATATTAACTACATTTAGCTGCGGCAAACCACACGCGCGCAGCCTCCGCCGGCCACGCTCGGCTAACGTGTGCCTCGTAGATGAGTAATGCGAGCGACATCCATACAGGACACGCATATCGATTTCCTTTCACTGCCACTCCCGGCATGTTATTGCTTGTGCCAGATATTCATCATTAACGTCACTCGATGACGCAGACTTGAGGTCTTGTCTCAAAGGAGACGGTTAAATACGCGGAAATTAATAGCACCAGCACGACAACATTCGAGAGTAACGTTTCCCTGTCGACGTCAATTTTGTCACGCCTCTAATACACAATGATTACGTACAATGTGCAAAGTGCAAAAAGTTGACGAAAATAAGTTGGCTCTCATTCCTTCAAGTATCTTCTCTCAAGTGCGATCCACGCGCTCGTCTATGATACTCGTCTCTCCTTTTTGTTTGACAGCATACGAGAAAATTCCTGAATATTTCCTTTTTTTGTTTTCCTTTTTATCAATCGCGTTGTATCCATTCGCGGTGAAACAACAATTTTCAGTGCCTGTCTCGCATCACCTCGTTCTGCGCTCCTTTGAAAATCACCAAAGCGAGGAAAATGATGAGAAAAGGGCGGTAACACGGAAAGAAGAAGAAGAAGTTAATGGCTAGACAAGCCTCGTGAGATTCCATCCGACGCTCGTCGCGCTTCGTCGAGAGAAAAGAAAAAGAAACAATGAAGAGGCGTTTCTTGATCGCGTTCTTAATTTCCTGTCCGATTGTTGCCAATCGGCCGCCTGCCTCTTTGTGCCGTGCCGAACCTCTCTTCCCGATCGGACCTCCTCGAATTAATTAGGGTAGACCAAGTAAAAACTGTATGCCCGTTCGCACCTACCCAGATGGACTTTCATGATTATCAAGACGTGAGACGCGATCAGTGATAAAAACCTCACGATTCCTTTAATTACATTTATGAAGTAAATATACTTCTGCCATTTTGCGAAGTAAATATCAAGGCGTCCGATCGTTTGTCAATAGCGTGAGAATTCGGTCAATGAAGATTCGTCATATTAGGCTAGGCGACAGCGCGAAGCGAGCAGCAGGCAGTCGCTTCGCACTGTCGCCTTCGAGCGTTTCATCCGCTTCTTAACTTCTTAACATTTAAAGCACCGTCTACAATGGGAGTAAAGCATAGCTGTGAGAAATAAGAGTAAGAAATTGGCCAATTACAGTCCATTCTTCTCATATTCGACGTGATTGATTTCAATTTCTTACTCTTACTTCTTACAATCATACTTTAATCGCGCGAAACTCTTGTCTAGACATCATTGGTAGAAATATTTTTTCAGCGTAGCTCACGACGACGTACGATCGCGTCACTAAGCGGACGATTCTCCTCCCTTTGGGGGACACGTTCGCTTGTCTCGCTTGGACCGATTCTCTATTTAGTTTCGTCGGAAGCGCGCTCGACGATGCGCAGCAAACGATGCAGTCTAATTAGCAGCCGTCTAATTTCTCTCGTAGCCTCTTGTAAATTCGCAGCGAGCCTAATCGTCGGCGGTGATGCCGCCACAACGTTTCTGAATGCCGCGATTCGCGAACGACTGGAGGCTGGCTGGAGACTTCGCGAATGGCATGCGCTCGATTTTTCAGAGAAACGCGTTTAAACTTGGTTCGTCGGTGATTCGGCCGCGCGACGAAGGGTCGGCAGGCTCAACGTGTTTTCGCGCGAATATAAATTAAGCGCTCGATAAAACGGCGAAATAAATTCCCGATTTCCACGCGCGCGGTTAATGGCATGGTGAAATAGCGCGGAAGAGTCGCCGCCACTACCTCCGCCGCCTTATATTCCCTTTTTTGGAATGCGACACAAACGCTCTTCCGGTTCTAACATTCGATAAGCGCTGCGTCGCATCTGAAAAGTGTATATACATTGGAGACAAAAAATTGGAAAATTTATTTGTGTGTGCTGAAAGTTTATTTCACAGAAATAAATTTTATTTCATCTGTGTGTTAAACACACACTGACACTCTTCAGAATATACAGATGTTAAGAAAGTCCAGTAGGACTAAAATATCGAGGCACAAAAGTAATGAAATTAATTAAAGTAAATGAAGATAAAATAATGGAAAGAGTTGATGTTTATACATAAGAATTTAATACGAAGAAATAAAGTTTGTGACAGTCGCACAGGCGATGAGCATGGAAGAAGAGAGAGACAAAACGACGAAGAATAATAGACTATTATAAACGAAACGACAAGAATATAATTCGATAATGTTGCATTAAATTTGCATGTGTTAGCGCGTCTTCGGAATTTATTCTCTTTTTCGGACAAATTCTACGAACAATCTCTCGCACGCGAGTGTGCAATCTGGCAAGATTCCTCGGCGCATCTCCCTTTCTCTCTCTCTCTCTCTCTCTCTCTCTCTCGCGCGCGCGCGCATAGAGAGTAGACGCTCCCGCGTGAACGCATTAACGGTGCATTCGCCGCACAATAGCCGACATGATATCACGATGCACTGTGCAGTTAGAAGGATCATCTAGCCACGATCGATTCCGCGGCAGATGCACGCGAGATGCATGCACGCGCGCGCCTGTTCTATGCACCGCGGCGCGCCAACGTGGCGTTAAATTGGAGCCATCGTCGGCATCATCCTCGTCGTCATTACTAACGCATTGTTTCGCTGTCGCGCTCAAATTAATTCCGACGAACGAACGAGCCATTACACGCGAAAGAAATCGCCGTCCCACGCCTAAGTGTGAATGGAAATTTCGCGACTTCGAGCCGGGTGAATCGCGCGACAATTCGACGATCGCACGGATCCACTTGACCGAGTTCGAGAGAGAAAGTGGAATTGTTATTATGTCGTCAGTATAATATGGTCATTTGTCACGAGACGTATTCCTATGCCCATCCCTACACACTACGACGATTAATAGCAATAAATTACTATAATTCTTTCGGATAATCTCGAAAGATGCGTATCGACATTCTGTTATCGTTAACGCGAACAGCTCTTAAATAATTGAAACACCATCGAGCAAAAGTGAATTAGGTATGATTTCGTGTTTGTAACAAACATTATGTGAACTTGGTTCAACTTTGTCCTATATTCTTCAAGTTCCTTTTGAGGGGACGTCAAAGTGGATGACAAATTCTAAAAATGTCGATAGAGACGATCCTCAAGATCACGCTATCTTTTTCATATTTATTGTACGTATAAATCTTGTATAAATGTGCTGCTTTGTTTCACCATATTTAGTAGAAACTATGTATATAAAAAAATCTTTCTGCAAAACTTTTGTATATTCCTAACCATTTAAATTCAGCTGTAAATATACAGCAATGTTTTCTGACATTTTCCTAAGCAGAGCAAACACAAGTCCGATATGTATAAAATTGTAATTGATAGCTAACTAAAGATTGTTTGTAAAAAATTTCTATAAGGTAACCAAAAATTGTTTATAAGCAAGATATATACGAAAATTATTTCTAAAAAAATATATATATGAAAATTAGATTATTTTCATTTAGAAATTAAAAAGTGTCCAAGCATATTGGTACTTATTCGTTACTCGCGAAACAATCTAGGGACCGTCTTCACGCAGCACTCTAAATCACCCTCCATTGTCACACGCGAAATCCTCCGATCGATCTATTCCGCCGATCGCGCGCGGAAGTTAATCGCACGCGCCATGCGAGGATTCTGTGCGCGTCGCGCCGCGTCACCACCTGTGCACACCGTGGCTAAACGGATTTCGCTTGCGCTTCTAGCTTCCCGGGTTTTCCAGTAGATTAAATCCCGATCCCGTAATTGGATGTTCGACGACGAAGTAGCAGATGTCCGTCGCGAGAATGTTCGCCCCGATCCGAATACGCCGCGCCTAGAAGAATTAGCCGCATCTAATCGCGACGCGACGAGGCCATGCGAATACACAAACCTTACGCATCATCCTTTGTTTTTTTTTAGTTTTCTTCTTTACCGTTGTAGAATACACCTTCCCCTATTAATCGTTCGTGGCGTATATTGTTTGCATCAACCAACGTTTGGTTTGAAAGAAAACTACCAGCTTAAAAGCAATTTTATAAAATAAAGTTTAAATATCGAAATGAAAAATTTTTTTTGCAACAAAATTCTATCTAAAAAGTTATAAACTTACATTTTGAAAGCTAAAAAAAAGGTTAACTATTTTTTTTAATAAATCAGCATTTAACTAAATTCAGAGTTTCAAATTAAATAGGTGTGAAAGTCTTATGCTATCTAATAAACGGTGAGATAGTTGATGTTATTGTCAGGATTAAAAGAAACATACTACAAGTCAAATATAGCAAAAAAAGTGCTAGCTTTTACACTTTAAACCATATCTGTATATAACGAATCTCTATATAACGAAAATAAATTTTTGAAACTTAAAATTAAATCAATAGAGTATCCTAGATGATAGAAAAAATCTACTGGCACTATTTATTAAGTAAAAAAAATACAATGTAGGTCATACGATATTATCCATATGACTAGAAAAATGTTCTACTGCAGACCAGCGCATCTAAAGTGGCAATAGTTAATACCTCTCTCACTCTGTGAACGTGTAGGCGAATTCGTGAAGCGTAATTTACGCGCACACGGCTGACGAAAGGAGCGAAGGTGCCAACCGATAGGAAAGTTGTCACGAGTTGGGCGCACCTGTCGAATCCAATTAAAGTCTCCCGACCTTGGATAATCTTCAGGAAAACTTAGGCCGCCCCGTTCCTTGCGATCAGGAAGAATCAATTCCTCGCAATTTGCTCGGGACTAATTACAGAAAGCGACGCGAAACTTAATCTCATTACGAGTGACTGCGAGAAACAGGATTAACCGAGCGAAAGTGCAGCGGAATTACGTGGGTCGCGTCCCCGTCCGTCCTTCCGGCCGATTGAGCTCCATTCACGCCTTCAAAAATGCACCGGAAAAATTTACTAATCGACATTCAGCAGGTGCCTGTTTCTGTCAGAACGGACGCATTATGACTCGTCATGCAGCAGGCGCGCGTGTCTAATTTCAATGCGCTCACAGTCATCGACGTTACGAAGATCTATTTCAAGTAAAAAAACAGTAGCATCGATCGTCCTTCAACGTAATCCTCAAATAACATCGGATTTACACAGGTTTTCTAAGCGCCACATAAAATGTCCTCTTGATTAAATATTAAATTAGTCAAACGATAAATACGTTATTTTTCTAATAAATTGTAATAAATTCTAGTAGAAAATTTGGAATATGAAAAGAAAAATAGAAAGTTTCGTTAGATGCCTAGTAAATCTAGTTGATTTTTTGTTTATTTTATTCGTAAAAAGTATTAATCTATCAAAATATTATTTTGTTTTCTGTTTTACAAGAATGATTAATCTTGTGCAATAAATCACAAGAAAGTGTGTGTGTATGTGTGAGATGTTTAATCAACAAAGTAAAAATAAATGAGAGTCTGCACTGAGAAAAAAAAGACTTGAAAATTTATTTGCGTCGTATATAAAGTTTACTCACAGAAATCAATTTTATATCTTAAAAATAAAATTTCAAGTATTTTTTCTGAGTGTGTACCCTAAAGTTGATTATCCAAAGGCAAAGATTGTCCAATTTGCGAAAAATAATTGGAACATACGCTGCACAAATGAATATTCCTTTCACAAATAGTGACTTTCGTCTACTTTTGCACTAAATTTATATTTTTTCTTGAATAGTGAAAAATTCACAATTCTCAACAATCTATTTGTATAGATATTAAATGGTCATCGACGATCATGGCTGCGAGAGAAAAGTTTACCACCGCGGAAGTTACTCGCCGCAGCGCCGGCAATTTATATATACCGAAATGACGTTCTATATTTTTCGTCGCCGACGCGTCCGGTAAGACGAGAATATTTTCCGCGTAGGCTCCACAAATCTCTCGTCATGACGGCGGAATGGCCAGAAGGGAGTGCGCGACTTCATTCCTCCGGGCTTGCATGGAATGTTAGTTGAAACGTGGCCGCGTGAAATACATGCGTGCGGAAAACCGTAAAACGCGACTCTTGTAAATGCACGCGCGCGTCGTCGTCGCTTTTCCCGACATGTGCGCGCGCGAAACCTCGCGCTCAAGCGCGATCTCTCTTCTGCTCGTAAAGATCCAATTTGCGGAGCGCGCGCGCGCGGTGCAAAGCGGCCCTTTACAATATTCGTTTTCTGCGCTTTTAATTTAAATCTGCACGTTAATAGGAGGAGGGGGGCGAGTCGCGCCCGCGTGTTTAACGCGAGGCCGGAATCCGCGGCATTCTTATGTGCAAAACGCATAAACCACGCGGCTGAAGCTATTCTTTCCAAAAGTCCACGTGAGACCTATCTTTTTTACGTTGCAGGGGGTAAAATTATTGGCGTAAGTGTTCTCCATTCTTTTCTATTTCTTATTAATCTGGGAATAGCACAATCCCGTCAGCGTAATTGAATTCTCCGCTACCTACGAATAATAGAAGCCAGGCGGAGAAACGGTTGTAGGAACAAAAAGATTCCTGTGGTAGATTTTTATTCAGTCAATTGTTTTCAGTTATTTCAACTATTGACAAGATAAAAGTAATGCACAAAGAGCATTTGAACATATCATCCCTAGTAGCACAGTTCATTGGCATTACATTGGTTCATTATTGATTATATTAAGCCAATTTAGACAATATATAGCCAATATTGCTTATAAATAAAATATAAATAAATTGTCAATATTGCACAATATGATTGTATCAACACACAGCATACATTGGGAATACATACATTAAGCCCAAAATATAGTCAACATTGGTAACAAATGAATTGCTAATGTTGTAAATTCTATATTCTTCTCTAAAAAAAGGCATGTAAAAGATTTAATTGTTGCCGTTTTTCCGCGATGCTGATTGGTTCTCTCGCTTAGCTCACTTTATGTAAGCTACGACTTGCTTTGTGTTTGCGCCTGTCAAACTATCAGGCAAATAGCTGTCATCGCGTTGGTTAGTTCACGAAGAAAAAATTCAAAAGAGATATGTCTCTCTCTGTCTCTCCCTGCCTTTCCCTGTCCCAGCTTGTCTCTCCCTGTATCTCCCTGTTTTTCCTTCTCTTCCTGTCTCTCCCTGTCTCTCCCTATCTCTCCCTGTCTCTCCCTGTCTCTCCCTGTCTCTCCCTGTCTCTCCCTATCCCAGCCTGTCTCTCCTTGTCTCTCCCTGCCTCTCCCTATCCCAACCTGTCTCTCCTTGTCTCTCTCTGTCTCTCCTTCTTTTCCTGTCTCTCCCTGTCTCTTCCTGTCTCTCCCTGTCTCTCCCTATCCCAGCCTGTCTCTCCTTGTCTCTCCCTGCCTCTCCCTATCCCAACCTGTCTCTCCTTGTCTCTCTCTGTCTCTCCTTCTTTTCCTGTCTCTCCCTGTCTCTTCCTGTCTCTCCCTGTCTCTCCCTATCCCAGCCTGTCTCTCCTTGTCTCTCCCTGCCTCTCCCTATCCCAACCTGTCTCTCCTTGTCTCTCTCTGTCTCTCCTTCTTTTCCTGTCTCTCCCTGTCTCTTCCTGTCTCTCCCTGTCTCTCCCTATCCCAGCCTGTCTCTCCTTGTCTCTCCCTGCCTCTCCCTATCCCAACCTGTCTCTCCTTGTCTCTCTCTGTCTCTCCTTCTTTTCCTGTCTCTCCCTGTCTCTTCCTGTCTCTCCCTGTCTCTCCCTATCCCAGCCTGTCTCTCCTTGTCTCTCCCTGCCTCTCCCTATCCCAACCTATCTCTCCCTGTCTCTTCCTCTCTTCCTGTCTCTCCCTATCTCTCCCTGTCTCTTCCTGTCTCTCCCTATTCCAGCCTGTCTCTCCTTATCTCTCCCTGTTCCAGCCTATCTCTCCCTTTCTTCCTGTCTCTCCTTGTCTCTCCTTGTCTCTCCCTGTTTCTTCCTGTCTCTTCCTGTCTCTCTCTCTCCCTGTCTCTCCCTGTCCCTGTCTGTCTCTCCCTGTCTCTCCCTGTCACTGCCTGTCTATATAATATATAATCTTAAAATGAATATAATCTTAAGATATATTTTAATTTAATTTAATTTTTATTTAATTTTTATTTGATATTTTTTATTGTTTTTTATTAGCTAAATAGCGCGCGCATGTATTGTTATAGTGGTTATAAAATGCGTTAAGTAGACGTGAAAAATATAACCTAAATATTTTTTGTACTTCTACATTTGTGCCAAAGTAGAAAGAAATCCGAGTGTAACTTTTGGGTAGATTTACTTATTAATCATCGATATAAGACTTCGTTGACTGAATAATGCTTATGACATGAGACGTTTCGACGATCGCCTCTATTCTTGGAATCATCTATCTTAGCATCCCTTAACACAATCTGTTATCCATCCAAAGAAAGAATTTACTATCGTTGAAATGGACTCAATTAGACGTCTCGCGAGGCGGGGGATGATAGCGTTGCGAGTTTGTATTTCCAAGAGCAAAGTATCTATTCGCACACGAGTTCTCATTACGCAGCGATACACGAGACGCGAGTGCCGGGTGCTCCTTACTGGTCTATTTCGAACGCTGCCGTCGTTCTATTTCGCGTGGCGCATTTATCTTTCTCTATTTCTCCCGCCGCGTCAGCCGCGGAGAGGCAGATGACAGAATCCGACGTGTAAGTATGCATAAAGCGGTACGGGTGATTAGGTAATGACTCCTTTAGCACTGGAACAACGCCAACACTCGGCACTCGGATACGCCGACGACACTAACGACACGCCGATAAAAGATTTCCTTGTTCCGCGCGAGCCGCATCACGCCGCGGAATCACAATCCACGGCGAATTCTCTGCTCATTACCGAAACCACTCCGCCAATCAATGTCCGGCTATGCGTGATTCGCATCATTTCAGTCACAGTTTTTAACACGTTAACGAATACGTCGCAACAAGCGATGTAAAGGCTACAATGTTGCGATGTCGATTGTAACTCGACAATCAACGTCCGTCCATGCGTGATTCGCATCATTTCAGTCACGTTATTTAACGAATACGTCGCAACAAACGATGTAAAGGCTACAATGTTGCGACGTCGATTGTAACGCTCGTTGCAAGCTCATCGCAACTCATGACATATGATCTTGTCTGGAGTTGCGACAACTAATCAGTGACACTAAGCTGACCAGATGTTCCATTTCTCCCGAGATAGTCTCGGTTTTCCACCCTTCGTTCCGGATTCGATTAAATTATCCCGGTTTATTTCGATTCAGAGGATTTTTTAAATTTTTAATAAGGATTTTTTATAAGTATTTTTAGTTTCTAACAAAGAAAAACTTTCTCAAGAAAATCAGCCCTAGGTAAATACAGTAGCTTTTCTTCTTTTTAATTCTCAGTAAGAGTAACAATAGTTTTATCTTAGCAATATTTTCTGTTTTTACTATATGTAGCAGATCTTCATTATTGTTAAATTATTTATTATATAGTCGTATATATCAGTGATCCTGTCTCCTGTTTAAAACATGTATTCCAGATTTGAAGCAAGGAAATCTGGCCACCTCTTAATTCATTAATTGAACACATTCACTAAATCTAGGATTGCTAGATATTTTAGACTGTTTTTTTCTACATACATATTCATCGTGACTGTTGAGTACCCGAGAAATCGGAAACAATGTTCGAAAGTAATCGTGATAGATTGAGAGTTTCAGATTTACTTCATGTAAGATAACGTTTTGTCCGCTCATGCGTTACGAATAATCAACAAGAAAGTGATACAGTGAGAGTATATTTGAAAAACCTGGATGTTGGCATATGAACAATAGGTAAATCTTCCAAGAACTATCATAAGAAGAAGAAGAATAAATGAATTGAAGGAGTAAATGTATCACTCTCCTGCGTAATTATGCGTAACACATGAACAGACAGAAAACACTTGCGTAAACTGAATCTCAAACTGTCCAACTATCACGGCTGTTCTCGAACATCGTTCCTGATTACTCGGATACTCGACAGTTATGATGAATACATGTGTAGAACGGGACAGGCAAAAATATCTATTAATATTAGATCTAGTAAGTGTTCGAGTATTAATGAAGCCGCGTGTACAGCTTTATAATATTGGCGCTTCTGATTGGCAAGCAAGTTCATGAGTTTGCGATCGTCACTACGACTGATTGCGATCGACATCGTGACCATTCCAGGAGACCTTTGAGGAAACAAGTCGGGAGAAAGGGATGAAAGGTACAGCAGCAGAATACAAATTGCAGCGCGAGGCTCCCTTTTTGCCAGCGTTCGTTAGCGTTTAACGCGGTTTCGGCGGAATCGCGCACTCAACGGCCCTTCGCGTCTAATTAGATTTGTCACGAAGCGAGAGCGCGTCACGCGCGACGATATTAAGTAAATACCGGGCCACTCGTGAGCTTCGTTGTCGAGTAACAAGGAGATGACACATTTAACGTTGGAATACGTCCAGCGCCCGACATTGCAAACCGCCGCCGACGTCGGCGACGCGCGCGCTAGCGCGGCCTAAGATTTTGAACTGTGATTTTCGCCCCGACAGATTGCAATCGTTAACATTGCGCACGACTGCGTTAGCCCGATATTAATACGACGTCTGTCCGTCAGTGCCTCTTAATGTAACCCGAAATGTAAAGACATTCGGCGATGAGCAGATCGCGGGGTGGTGGTTGGCCGCGCACGAGTTGGCGCAAGTTGGCAGACCGCGAGGACGTGAGGAGGAGTCTCGGCAATTGGATCGCGAAATAGACTCGTCCGATGTATGAATGTGTCGTGAGCGAACGCTGAACGAATCGAATTACATCTGCGGAATCTAGGTGGCGAAAAAAGGGAAATTAGAATAATGTACTCTCTAAATTCCTCCGAGGGAAATTTCGCTCAAAACGTATACACAGAAAAATGCATATTGCACTCGAATAAATGTTACTTGTTTCAAGTATTTCATAAATTTATATATTTGTAAATCTATCAAAATTCTATTATATAACCATAAATTTATTGAAGATAATTCAATTTTTTTCAAAATACCACAATAAACTATTACATCTGCGGAATTACATCTGCGGAATCCAGGTGGCGAAAAAAGGGAAATTAGAATAATGTACTCTCTAAATTCCTCCGAGGGAAATTTCGCTCAAAACGTATACACAGAAAAATGCATATTGCACTCGAATAAATGTTACTTGTTTCAAGTATTTCATAAATTTATATATTTGTAAATCTATCAAAAACCTATCATATAACCATAAATTTATTGAAGATAATTCAATTTTTTTCAAAATACCACAATAAACTATTCTTTTGATGAATTGTCACGACCTTAAATATAAATCAGCAAATGTTTTTTTTTTTTTTTTTTTTTAAGAAAAATTACAAAAACTGATACGATTTTCTAAACGAAGCTATGTGTGATGTGACTTTTTAAACGAAGTAAATTTCTCTTAGTAGATTCTTGTTTAAAAAATTATTAAAAAATTATATACAATTTTATGTTTGTTAAATAACTTCATAGTCTATAAGTTGAAGTTTAAAAGGAGCTATATAAATTTGTTCAGATTTTTTTTTCAATAATTTGAAGTTGACGAAAAGAGAGAAGTTTAAGCGATTAAATCTAAAGGATTAGATTTCCTTAACCAGTTTGATTGCGAAGGTATTGTTCAGCTCCGGAGCTAATTTTCCACATAGAAAAGAAAAGTTGGTTGAATGCGCGCATTGAATCTCGTTAGGATTGAAAAATCGAGATGACTGCGATAGATCATTAACGATCGTGCGCGCGCGCATCGTCTCGCCAGCTAGATAGTTCGATCGACGATCGCTCGCATGCTGCTTTATTTGCATCATTGACGTCTAAATTGGACGCGTGAATGGAGGTCGCCCGCGGCGAGCGAGCTCTAACGGCATCGGGCCTATAAGAGAAGCAACACGAGACCAGAACTCGAGATAAGCCCTCAAACGTGCCGCCCCGTGCAAGTATCAGTCCGTGATTCGAAGCAGAAGCCTCGCTCGTTGCAGGAGACGCTTGTGCTTATCTGCCGCTGCGACAAAAATGGCCGTGGAGATTTTCCCCGACGAATTTCCGCCCACGGGAAACGCGTTGTCCTCGCTTTCGTTGCGTATACGGAAGGAACGGTCAGCCATGTCGAACTGTGACGCATCGCCCACGGCGACAAGTAGAAATCCAACTTAAATGAAAGCGTGTGAAGCGCGATGAAGACTTCCTTCGCTAACCGCCTCTTTCTAAAGAGGGAAGTATCAACTTTAAGTTCGATAATCTTGCATAATTCGCGATCGTTACGACGGACAAGGTTAAGAATGCACTATCAGCATAGCACTTGCAAAATGTTACTCGATGTTACGTTAATATCTCTGTCTTTCGTATAAAAACGCGTGATATGTACAGGGTGTCACGAAAATTATAGTACAGCTAAAAAAGAAGATTTCCTCATGCAAAAATAAATCGAAATACTTTACGACTTAAACTTAAAAAATTAATTGCTGGAAATACAATACTGATTTATTCTCCAACATTCCTATGTGCTTTTAGTTACATCCCCGTTGAAAAGTGAATTTAACGAGAATCGTGAGGGCATCATAAGTAGGGGCGGTCGCGGAAGCTTCGTGTCTTGCCTAACCAACACATTGAGAATATCAAAATTTTAATTTCAGAAAATACTGAATAAATAAATCTCAGTATTTGGAATATTAAGTTTCTTTAAAAGATAGAGTTACATAATTTCAAGAAATACTTCTCTTAAATTTAGAACAATTTACTTGAATGCAGATATTTGTTCATAAATTAATATATTACTGCATTCAAGTATAAATATACTACGGGCCATCATAAAACCATTATAAATTGATAAAAATATTGCTTTAATATTGATTTAAAAGGGTAAAGAACAAGAATTACATTTACAGATCTTGCAACAGCCTGCGTTGGCTCTCGTTAGTTTTAATTATCTCAATTGACAATGTAGATCTGTAATTTTTTCAAAATTTTTTTCAGTATTCTTAAAGTATAAACAATACACTCTTAGGATTTCTTAGGAAAAAACTGAGTGACACGTGACAATTCTGCACAAAATGAAAATTAAAGGATCGCCGGCGAGTATTTATGCTTCGGAGTCAACGTAACGTAAATCGTCGCGTTAAATCCCGCGCGAATTTCCGCGGGAATACGCGGCCGAGTCCGTTGATCGCGACAGTCCAAAAGCTGTCGCTGTTATTTCAGCGTCTACCAACCCCGGGGCCGCTTTCTCGCTCCGTCAACAGATTGCGGACTTAATCGGCCGTGAAAAGAGCAAATCGTTTCGCGCGATTATCCGGGCGCATTGTCTCCTCTTCCGCACGTCCCGGCGCCCTTCGCGACGCCCCTTCTTACCCCCGACGGAAAATGCGAAGTCCTTCGATGAGGGGCGAGATATTAGCACGGAGAGGTGTAACCGATTCGTAATGCTCGCGGGATTCACGACGTGAGTTTGGGGGGGCACGAGGGGGAGAAGAAAGAGACAGGAAGAGACAGAGAAATAGACAGAGAGAGGTGCAGAAAGCAGCGCGCGTCCGCTACGCAAGGGTGGCATTTAATTATCCTCTGAGAATTCAGCAATTTTCCGTTTTGTCGCGTACGTAGTGCGAGTCACCTCGCCAGACTGCTCTGCGTCGAGAAACTTTTCCGCGTTTCCGGGGCAAGTGCCGCGTTTCACGATGTTAACGTTCGTATAATTCGAGGATTTTAGAATTTTTTAAATTATTCGGTAACTGGAAAGTCTTCAAGAAGTAAGTATTCCTTTTTTCCCAAAAAAATCCCAATGGACCTGACATATCTGCGCACAGTTAAAACTTGAGACTCCGTCGTAAGTCCCTTGACAATGTTCTGATTTCATGTAGCGGAATATTGCGCAAACTAATTTCACATACACGCAAAGAAATATTCTGTAGTGACTGCTAGAAACTTTCTGTTATACGAGGTTCAGTTGCAATAACAGAAAAGTTTGTTCCAATAACTGAAGAATTATTCACATCAACGATTGCTTTTGATTGAAGGAACTAAAATTTTCCGTTCCAAAAATCAGTTGTTCTCACAGAGGATATCGGACTGAATAGTATATAGCAACAAGAAACGACATCAATGTTACCGCAACCGAAAAGATTCGGTTGAAAGAACAGTTGTTGCTGTGGATAGTGATCCGTATTGTTAGATGAGCCATATTTTCGCGAAACTTTTATTTCGTTTAAGGAAACCATGTCACTTGATAAAACAACACTATTGTTTTAAATAGTATTTTTTAAGTTTCTTTCAAAATTTAGTAATTCGATTTGTTTAATTTGGATTTTATTTTTTTTGTTTTGATTAATCATTATAATATTCCGTTAAAAATTTAAAAGTAATTATCACTGATTCACTACATTACATCAATATTCCGCATATCGAATGTTGTTCCAATATCTATAAGCAAATTATCCAACAAATACCAAGTAAAAATTATATAACTATTATTTGATGTTTGCTAGGTATGTTATAATTTGCTAGATATGTTATAATATACTGTGAACATAATATATAATGCATCCTATAATTATATACATTATATAAGCATAAATCGTAAGCATATCGTTGGAGTCATCGGGAATCGCCGCGTGCCGCTCGATCGTCATGTTTAGACAACACTAACGGAGTCAAGACATGGATGGGTGAACAGTAGTATACCGTTTGGGATCGAAATTATCGTGGGAGGATTCACGAAAGTTTGGAGTGTGTAGACAACCTTCGATATCTAGTCGCTTATGAGATATGAGAAAATTAGGAATATATAAGTATATTTTTTTAAATATTGTATCTTTCACAACATTTCAATTCGGTTGGGATAATATATGTTTGGCACAATAGAAACTTTCCAACAGAATTTATTTTTTGTAGCAATCGATTTTTCAGTTGATTCCTGAGGAACCGAAAATCTCGGTTGTCTGAAATTCGGTAATGCCAACCGAATCATTTTTTGCGTGTAGACATGTTTCTGCTTTCACAGTCGGGTAATAGTTTGCGTTTTTATCTCTCTTGCCTCTCTTTCTCTCTTCACTCCACTTCTCGGCATAAACGATAATTACCGGACGGCGTGAAAAAAAGTAGAAGAGAAACAAGAAGAGAAGAGTGAAACGCGATTGGTCGACCGTGCGTCGACGCGTTTACACGCAAAGACGCGTGTACGCCGTTTAATTATTCCCCGGGAATCCGGCAATTTTCCGTTTTATCGCTCTCTCACTTTTCAACCCCTGGCAGAAGAGGGTCCCTCACCCCCGGGGCTCTCGTAGCGTATGGGCGGCCATAGCTCGAAGGCTGATCCGCGCCGGGTTGTCGTAACTTACAAGTGCCTATTCCTTCGTCTGCCACTCGCTCGCAAGAGCCACCGTGTCGTCATTCGCCTTCGAGGGAAAACGCTTTCCCATCGGAGGTGACAAAAGAAAGCTCGCCTGGCCGCGTAAAATAAATAGACCGATTTATGAGCCACTGCCGTAGTGTTGGCTAATCAAGTTCCAGCTGCGATAGAGGCCAACCCTGGGCGCCCTGGCGTGATAAAAATGGAATCAATCCTTCCACTAGGGACGGCTTTCTTTCGATTTTCGTGAATATCGTAATTCAGCGAAGATCGTAGTTGTGCGCGGAACGTTTTGAATGTAATCTTTTGCGACTTCGTTTTTACTGTTCCTTTTACTGTCTCCTATGTTGCAATATTTCCACTCATATATTGTTAATTTCACGAATTTTTTCATCGAAAGAACTCTTCTTCACCCTAACGACAAATTTATGTGATAGTTCAATGAAATGTGCTTAAATGTTATTTTTTTTTTATTATTACGATATTTCTTTAATTTTCTTTGTTGTATGCAAATATGCCAAATTAGAAGGAATTGATCATTTAGAGGTTTTATATACATATACTGAGAAAAAAATTTACTAAATTTCAAAAAACATTTGTTTGGATAATACTGTGAAGATATTTGTTTAAATTAAGTAATTATTTTCTAAAATTAAAGAAACAAATTTATATTTAAAACTTCTTTATTTAATTTTAGAAAATAATTACTTAATTTAAACAAATATCTTCACACTATTCAAACAAACGTTTTTTGAAATTTAGTAAATTTTTTTCTCAGTGTATTATGCTTTCACTATACAAATATACAATTAAATATGTTGAAAACAGTATTGTGATCTGAGAGTCTCAAATTTATTTTGAGAAAATAAAAATTAAAATAAATAAAATTTTACCTTATGTCTTAAATAGTTTTAAACATCTTATGTGAAAATTTTTTAAACATTCTTCTTCGAACTTATTGTTTTTCCGAATTCCAACGACTCTCATCGTATATATATTTGCGTCCCTACATTATTATAATTATTATTATTATTTTGAGAATATGAAGTATCAACGGAAGATAAGAATTCTGTGTGTGTCAATAAATTTAGAAAAATCTTTTCATTAAAATTTATCGTTGCTATTGTTCCCCGCGTTAACTCCCAACACCGGTTCGAAGAGTCGTTCCGGCGGGTTTCAACTTTACGTACGTAACGGTGAACATAATAATGTAGTCCTCTTTCATCGAGCATTGCATCGCATTGTCTATAGCGCGAAACTGCCCCAACAACGGCGGGAGACGTCATCGCTCGCGGTTACATGACTATGTACGATCGCGAAGTGCCTCTTGCAGGTGTTTTATTAATCCTGAACCCACCGGCGCCATTAAAGACTCGTGTTATTACGCATTTCAAAGCTTCATCGAAATATTCCAACGCGGAGAAGGTGCAAAACTGTTATTTTCATATTTCAAAGCAGTTTCACACGTGTGTGTAGATAAAGCTGTTTTAATAATTAAATATAATTGTTAAAATCAAAAAACCTTCTTGCTCCTCCCGCAGTAAATATCGCAACTGCGAGTTCGTCGCGATGATAATCGCATGAAGTCGATAAGATCGAAAATGCTCGCGTAATCCAGGCCGCACAGAAGACACAACGTTGTCGAATACGAAGTCAACGGTACCGCGAGGACGACCCCTGCATCCACGTACATCACCGTGTCCCAAGTTTCGCGTCCACATAGTCCTGGCGTTCCTGCCCAATGACCGCGGTGTATTCACCCCATCCCTTGTCCTCACCCTCGTAATACCAGCGGGCGGAGCGAGCAGCGCTCTCTCCCGCGGTGATCAACCATTTGTCACCAGGCCGCTGGATTTCCCATTTTCCGCCCGATTTCCCGGCAACGACAGTGATATCCCCCTCTAAACACAGCCCACCCACGCCGTCGTCGCCGCCGCCGCTGCCGCTCCTACCCTCGCCCTTCAGTGCGAGGCGGAAGAACGAGAAGGTGGTGCTACCGTCGCCGACACCGAGCTATCACTGCTGGCGCAAGAGTAACACCAGGTCTGTTCTCGCGGAGGGCACAGTGCCCTCGGCAGTATGTAGAACACGTTTCGAGTTTACGAGCTGTTCGGTGAAAAGTGCAAAAAGTTGGGCCGATATCGACATTAAAACAGACTTGTCGTTATTAAAATAATTTGAGTAACTCTCTAAATTCCCGGAATTTTAAGTGTATATATTGGTTTGTATATATCCCTTAGCTTATATTTCATAAGTTTGTACATCCACAAATCTATCTCATCATAAGCTTTACAATTATTTACGATACATTTTGAATCTTAATAAGTTTAACATTTTAATGAAGAATATGGGAGGAGATGGGAATAGGGAAACAAGGCTGATCTCTTAAACAATTGCTACAATCTGTCAGTAATTGAAATAAACATAACCACTAAGGTCGGCTACCAAAGAAGTTTGGCATCAATTATCAAATATCAAGTACGTATGTCTTTTAATCGTTAATTTCACAAGAAAAGGAGTGTCCCTCACTGACCTTAATCGACTTTTGATATATTATGGGGCAGCTAAAAGTATGTGAGATACGTATATTTTCATATTCTTTATACTTATCATATTATTCATACTTTCTCACACTCTGTATATATTAAGATATATATTTGATTTTCTAAATGAGAAGTATATAAACAATAAAGTATAATAAATTCCAAAAAAAACTTGTCTAAAATTTATATACTTTATTTATATGCTTCACTTTTTAAAAATATTTGCTTTCACAATCACTTTGATGAAATCACATTTGGAAAATTATTTCCGCTCTCGACGTATAAGAAAACGTATATAAAAATACATCTCTTATTGTTAAATATTTTACAATATATACATATACATATATATATATATATATATATATATATATCTTTGTATATACATAGAGCTCATCAAAATCGATGAAAGCTACTTGTACTTATCTCCTTGTCGGATTAGTCATATTATCAATGTCTTGATATCGACATGGTAGCCACGTCTAGGAAAGCCACGTCACGAAGAAAGCATACACCTCGTATAAAGACAGCCCTGGGCGATCTCGAGGATCATCAGCGCGCACGGTGGTGTGCAACCACCGTTATCCGTTACTCAAAGGATATCCGCCACCGAGCTCACCCGGCGCGGTGCGGGAAGGGACGTCGTCGATGTTCGCACAAGCGACGCTATTGGGGAAAAGCTCATTTTCGCTGTTAGCACCGGCGCGCCCGGACGCTCGTTTGTTTTCCACGCCAACGCCATTGTCATCGTCACCGGGCGGGAAATCGATACCGGGCTTTTAAACGCCTTTCGTCTATCGACGAGTAAAGAGGGTGTATAGAACGTGGAGGGCTCTTTGTCAATGTGACGAGGAGGGGTGCGGGGGCGGGGAGTTTGAACTAGAAGAATTTCTGCGAACGTAAATCTGGCGTTATATGTATTTTTTGCTACATTGTCTCATTGAACTGGTCTCGGAATAATAGCTTTTCGGGGCAATTGAATACTTTCAATATTTTAAAAAGATTGTATTCCAGGAGACTGTTTCGGTATGCGGATTTATAACAATAATTTTCAGGGAAATTACCCCATTTCTCGAATTTCGAGAATTTCTTCCCCTTTTCCCGAGACACGGAAAAACGCATGCTGCAATTGAGTAAATGTTATTTGTTTCAAGTATTTCATAAATTTACATATTTGTAAATTTATTATAAGTCCATCACAAACGTTAAATTTGTTGAAAATACATCCTAAATCTTAGTAAATTTAATATTTTAATCAGGAATATTAAATTAAAACAAACATTCGGTTTGTTTACTACATAGAATCAAATATCTCTTTGTTCTTGAATAAAATTTTACAACATTCTTATAAAGAGAGTAAATTTTGTTCTTTTGAGTATATTTACGCGTGTCAGCTTATTGAACAACTTATATTTTTATTTTACTCATATTATCATTCTCATCTTATTTTTTATTATTTTGCAATTATTTTATTTATTATTATATTTTTCAATTATTCTTCCTTTTATTATCTCATTCCTTCCATTTTGTTCTTATTCTTTTCTTTATTATTTCCTTTATTTTATTTTTATTCATTCTATTGTTTTATTCAAATTTTACGCATATTTTATTTCCCTTTCAATTTATATTTTTACTAAACGTAATCATTTGTCACGTAAACACAAATCCACCCCATACAATATCACATATCTGATATATCTCTGTTATTAAACATATTAACAATATCTATATTTCTATGGCGTGCAGTAACATCAAAAGAAACAAAAAAAAAAAATAAACAGATACGCGCATAAAAACGACGAAATCTCGCTAAGCGTTGTCGCAGGCTCGCACAATTTTTTCGCATTCACCGACTTTATTAAGCAAAACATATAATAGCGCGGCTATTACCTTGTATGATAATATAATATTCCGGAAGAGGTTCTCTGATAACGATCATGACGCGCCATTCGCGTAATGAGGATCGCGTGTGCCCTTCGTGAAGGTACTCGAATGTCGGTAGAATGTTTTCCTTGCACAACACCCCTCCCGCCCCCCGACCCCCCTCTATCTCTGTCTCTCTCTTTCTCTGTCTCTCTTTCTCTTCCTCTCTCTCCCTCTCTCTCTCTCTCTCTCTCTCTCTCTCTCTCTCTCTCCCCGGTAATATCTTGAAACATCCGCTCTTTAAGGGTGAAACACGATATCCCGGCGCTCGTTCGATACCTCGTTATTATAATGTGGCTAACACTCGTTAACCTTTACGGGGGAACTCTAGTTCGCGCTGGTAACAGTATCCAACTCCGAGTTAACCGACGTTTTCGCCACTGTTCATATTCTCAATTTATACGAATCGTATTAAGCCAGCGTAATAAAAGCTGACATGTACGTTAGCGATCGCTCTCGACGTTTTACCGCTGCCGCATTATTCGCTAATATCAGCGTTTCATTGTATACCGAATTTCTCGTGCAAGAAGTCTGTGCATAATCTGTCGTAGAAAGCGCGCGGCTAATTTTACCAATTGTCACATCGTTTGTTGTTGTTGCCGCTGTCATTGTGATTTTTCCTTCTTTTATTACTCGTTATTACTCAAACGCAAGCTATTTTAATTGCAACGGCCTCACGTCCCTCCCTCGGCACCATAAATATAACTCATAAATCACGTCAAATTATGAATTGAATTTTGTGCGACGTCGCTGCTTAAGACGCGTCACACTAAACTGCAACATCATAAATCGTATCTTTTGCTGGCTATACCGCTGGCCGCGCGATGATGAAGCTACCAAGAGTAACCTAACCTAACCTAACCTAGAGTAAGCGAGGGTACGTATAGCCGCCGTTGCATAAGACGTGTCTCGCGAATTATTTATTTCGTTATTTACTCCAGCATCGCTTTGTCCGCCGAGTGAAAATGAACGAGTGAAACAGACAATGTTGAGCTCGACTTATAATGAAAGTATCACGAATTACTCGAGCAGAAACAGGACCCAGATAGATAGTTGTATGTAAATTTGACAGTTACGAATCGCGACTTGTGAAGGTTCCTACATTAAGAAAAAATAGCTAAGAAATAGTAAAACAATTCTGAAAGGGCAAATCCTTAGTTTCTCTTCGATTAAAAATGCCGCAACTACTGCTGGAAACTTTCTGGAAGGTAAAGTATTGTTCCACACAATCCAAAAATCCCTTTTCATACAAAAACATATCACAAAATAACGCTCACGAAAATTTGAGTAAAAATTAGAGCAACGTAATTTTTACGGATGGTCTTCTTTTTGGGTATGGTCTTGCGGCATATAAAGGGTCTGTCCCGAATAATAGGATTATTCAGAGGGTAGTTAAGCACTTAATTAATATCCATGTTTAAGAATTTTACATGTATCCTTGCTTGTTTTTGGTTAAACTTATCTGTTTATTGATAACCTAAATGCTGAAAAAAATGTGCAATACTTGTCAGAAATATTTGCTGAGTGCTGATAAATCTTATGAAAAAATAGAGAGAATTAGGGACTTCAGCACTGAAAGAAAAAGTTTGGCTAATTTAACAAAATGTCAGTATCTGCAATAGATGGTTTGTTGTTGGGACAGCAAATGATTTGTTACTTTCAATTTGCTGATCTAAGTAACAATTATATAACGGAGACCTAACCTATCCTATCCTAACTTAAATAGACGAGAACAAATGTGATTTGTATCTTAGGCAATATAAATTTGTTAAAATGATAAATGAAGAGAAATGTATAACTTGCAATGGTAACTGTTCAATCTATTTCCCTAATCATCATCATCAAACTGAAAAATGTGCTTTTGTTCTGATAAGCACGAGATTTTGCTCAGTAAGAAAAATAACCTCAAACATTGGAGTCGTTTTTACACAGAATGGAAAGCTGAAAATAGCATCGTTATCATATCCTGGATCATTAAGATTGATCTGCTGGAATCCAATTGAGAATGCGTGGTACATAAAGTACAGACTAAGAAGGAAATTTATTTTTACTCTCAAATTGTTGCCGATCAGAATTAAGAAGATGTGGCGCTCTCCACTACGTAAATATGCTCTCTTAAAATGAATCAGTGAAACATTACTGAAAACAGTGAATATATACTGATTTGCAGTTATAAGTGATGCACTGAAAGTGTTCAGTGCTATACTTATAACTGATATCAGTGACTATTCACTGATTCACTTTAAGAGAGTGCTCTGAAGCGTGCCGAAAAGAGTACCAAGCAATAATTGACAATTGAGGCAATTGTATTCATTACAACATAATTTTGCAATATCTTTTTAAGTCTACTTTGATGTACTAGAATCCTTTTTTCTAGCAGTGAGATTTGAAACGGCACATAAGGAGCAAGCACGGATGTCTTAGTGCTATTAAATACTAATATTAATATTAGTATTTAATAGCACTAAGACATCCGTGCTTGCTCCTTATGTGCCGTTTCAAATCTCACTGTTAATCTATTCGAGGTCTATTCTAACTTAGTTAATCTATTCGAGGAGCTTTCTATTATTTCGGTTTATCCTTTTTTTTGGGTTGCATCTTCTCGACATGCTGCCATATACTTTCCTATAGAACAGACTGTATCAACCACAATACGTATCGATATAACCGCGCGATACGTGCGGCTCACTGGCTATGGCTTATTTATTTCACTCGTGTCCCGCACGTGAGATCGTTCGATTGTTGAATTAAACATACAGTAGTAAGTAGATTAGTTAACGTAAGCGCGATATATAGTCTCCAGCTGTAAAGACAGCATTAAAGTACGAAAGTGTAAATTTTTCCTAAAGTAAATATGTTTATCGTACAAAAGGTAAACAACCGCGCCAATTTTTTTCTCTACATCGATACGATAAATATAAAGCTATTTCTGCAACCACAAACTTCCAAGAGATTAAAGAAACATCTCATCTTATAATTACTTAAGAAATAAAATGGAACGATAACTTCTCTTCGTGTACCCTGATCTGGAATCGCGCTATAAGGAAGTGCTCGTGTATACTCATAAAATTTCGTATTACGCTCGATTCGTAAGAACTTTCCGAACTCACACGTCTCGTACAAAGCGTCCGTATCACGCTCGTATATTTCGCCGTGACGCAAACGACTGCTTTCCTTTAAACATTCAGTGCTACCGCCAAGACTTCTTAGTGTATCGACCTGCAGACATTAACAGACCGCGGTCTTTCTCTTTACTATTAAGAATAGAGCGGTTCTAGTATAGTTTGTATCGTACGGACACTTGCCCGTGCCTTATCACTGTCGCATAGCTCGCACTGACATAATTGCAGACTTCAATATTCGCCTTTATTCATATTATTTAACGATGTGCCATGTAACGACACCGTCGTGTGAAGTCCTCGCCGCACACTTTGAAATCTTACAAATTCCCAATCACCCTCCAATTTTGTGTCATAGTAGTTTTCAACATATTCCACACTTATTAGTGCCTTTTCGGCTGACAATTTATCGGAATTCGAATCCAAGTGCACTCACGAAGTGAGTTTTTCGCAGATAATTTCATCCCGCATATGCAAATGACGTTTGCGCACAATTAGTGGGGCACGTTACACCTGCTATACTGTGTCCAAAAAGTAAGACCAATTTTCAAGTTAAATTGCGCGGGTATATCGAATGCTAGAAATATTTTTTTTTCTAAATTGGTAGCACTGTGACAGACATCTGTGTCAAATTTGCGTGAAGCTATACGCAAAAAGAGGCCGGAATTGTGGAAAGACAACTCTTGGTTTTTGCACCACGATAATGCGCCATCTCACACTGCATTGGTTCTTCGAGACCATTTCGCTAAAAATTCGACCTATATCGTTCCACAACCACCATATTCACCTGATTTAGCACCGTGTGACTTCTGGCTATTCTCTAAACTCAAAAGATCGCTCCGGGGACACCGTTTTGACTCGATTGAAGAGATACAATCTGAATCGAAGAAAGCTTTGAAAGCCATTCCGACCAAATCGACTTTAACAACTGTTTCGAGGGTTGGAAAAAACGTTGGCATAAGTGTATTGTGTCTGAGGAGGATTACTTTGAAAGCGACGAAATAGATTTGGAATAATAAATAAAGATTTAAAAAAAAAATTTTAAATTGGTCTTACTTTTTGGACACAGTACATGTGTGGCGTTTTGTTACTTCTGTAGTGCAAACTGCACTCATTCCGTAAATATTAGATAGGTTCCGTAAATAGAGATAGGTAGCAGATTAGTGCAAACGTAGATAAGATTAACCTCTTAGGTACTGTACGCCACTATAGTGGCTTTCTCGTATGTCATCTTTTTGAACGATACTACAGTGGCTTTCGCGTATATCATCTTTCTGAACGGTACGCCACTAGAGTGGCTCATTCTTATTCCTAATAAATTATAATTTATTCATCTAAAGCTGTATTCTAATGTATTTGTAGTGAAAAGCATTACCAGACATAAATCGCAGTGCTGCATTGTTTACGTGCAATCCGCGTCGAACTTTCCCGTACAGAGATACAGCTTCGCGGAAAGTCCAGTCGTACCTAAGAGGTTAAGGAGTTACTTCAAATTGTTTGCACGTGAATAAATAACATCTGGATGTTGCGATATTTGCAGATAACTCAATATGTCCTGTAGCCTTAAAAAGTCCTTCGATATGTCTAACAACGATGCAACCATTGAAGTTCGTTCTGTATCCCGACGAGAGGCGTGTCACACGCTACTCGCTTGCCTCGTTTCCACGTTTAATTTCCGAGAAAAAATGCAGGACATTTTGTCAGTTAGAGTTGAATTGTTTAGTTTTACCCTGATCGATCCTGCGATCATTAGCACATTGGACATAATAGGTTCGATACGCGGCCGGCCAGAACGGCCATGTTTGCGCTAGATTAATGTCTCACGGACATGAACCGCGTGCGTTTCACATTCTTTAATTAGACAGGTCGGCGAGTTAAGGCCGCGCAAGTCAGTGCGTTCGCGCTCGACGGATCGGGCGCGTTTAATCTCAGGATCTCCCGTCGCTTTTTTACAGTGTGTGAAGCGAACGGCGACGCGACGCGAGCGTGTATGGAACGCACGAACGTGCGTCGACGCGATCCTGAGATCGAACTCGCACCGTGTCGCTCGTTACGATTTTAATTAGCGGCAAGTGGAGCGTCGGCGGACGTGTTCCGCTTGATGCGTCCAGGTGAAAATTAAACGGGCGACTTATCGGAGTGAAGTTAGCTTCCCTTTTCTTGAAAATTATAATTTTGAAGGTTGTTCCAAGTTGTTCTAAGTTTGCGTCACATTGTCACAAAGCGGTATTATTTTATTCCATACGGATTTCCAATAAAACGAAAAAGAAACATTTTTTAGTTGATCTCCCTTTCTTAAAAAATCGGGAACATTTTTTATCGTTATAGTTATTGTATATAATATTGTTTTTGTTGTTCCAAACATTGTTCCAAAAAAGAGAATCTCCGTCTCCCGTAAGTCGAACCAGAAATCCGAAAAACAAAAAGAAACGGTTTTCGAATAAACCCCTAGACTAAGAGTAAACATACCCTCCTTTTCTTGTTCCAATTAAGAACTTCTTGTTCTGAGTTGTTCTAAGTCTGCCAAACATAGTTTTATAGTATGAATCTCATATCTCAATGGGTTCTCCCAAGATTCGAAAAAATCAATTTTTAAGCAGTCCAAGAATAAACACATCTTCCTTTTCTTGTTTCAATCAAGAACTTTGACGAGACTACACTGAGAGAAGAATTTAGTAAATATTATCAAAATTTGGTTACTATTACTAAATGATAGACGTAAATATAGCGAGCCAAAGCTATGGCAATACTTATTAATTAATTTAGTTCTGTAAAATAAATTATTTATTTGACAGAAGTAAAATTTATTTGCTTCCAGAATATATTTGGTAAATAAAACTTATTGAATAGTTGAGCAAAATAAGCGATTTTGTAATAGTTACAAAATTTTTCATAGGTTCAACCAACTATCTGTAATAATAGATATTGAAACGATGTAATAGCTGCAAATGAATGAATTTTTCGTTGTGCTGCAACAAAATATACTGGTAACAAAATAAAACTCGTACCTTCTGAATTTTTTATTATATGGGATATAACGATTTCATAACAATTATCAAATATCTGTTCATAACTGTAATATATTTCATATTAAATATTTAACATTAAGTAACTATTACTAAATTATTTAATTGATGTTACTGCGAATACAATTACGTCATACTCCCGATCTATTAAATATTTGGTAATTATTATCATATTTAGTATTAGTTACTAAGGATTCAATGAATTTCTGTAACTAAATGCAGTTTGTTATAGTTACCAGTCTTTTCTCTCAGTGTAGTTTTACTCGATTCCAGAAACTTCAAGGTCAATTATTTTCCCATTTACCTCCCAGAGGGCGTGCAGTCCAGTCTTTTAACAGCCCTACATCCCCCCCCCCTCCTCTCATACATCACTGAATACTTTAATTATAAATTCGGGACGCGTGGGACGAATTCTGAACTTAATTCCCGATGTACTTTTTCGTACGACGGTACGCGTAACTCGCGCAGCAGCCATATAACTAACAATGTTAACAACATATGTTACACCGTCACCGAGGGTTAAGGTCGTCCATAATGGCAGTCATTATAAAATGTTTGCGGGTAATATCAAACGAGATGATTTTCAAACGGACATCTGCTGCCGAGTCAACGCGGGCCGAGTGACGTTAAGTGACTCTCGTTTTTTTTTTCTTCTTCGGAATCACGGGAGACGTCAGCGTAATTAACGTCTATCAATTACGAATTGCCAGATTGCACGGTGCGCTGCGCCTCGCCGCGTTGCGCTGCGTCGTCAAGTGCTTTCCGGTGCTAATGCTTCGTTTATAGCCGGTCTTTAAAGGCTACCGCACGCCGCCCGAAAGAAATTCATTACCTCCGTCACAGGAAAATCGCGAAATTTTCATCGAAGCAACATTATCCCCACGTTCGGGCGAGTTCTGGCTACTCTCGTTAACGATAACGATCTCTCGCTCTTTGTCGCGCACGGTTAAATAGTCACGTAAGCTCACGGCTGTAAAGTTCAATGAAATTTTTTTTATATCATTAGGAACACGCTTAGCTGGACATTTTTGTCAAGTGTAATTTGTCGCTCTTGCAACATTTAAATATGTTTTATCTCCTGCAAGAGAAAAATACTATTCTACTGCTAAGAAAAATGATTACTCAGTTCATTTTTCTCCTTTTGAGTAACACTTATCTTCAACAAGAAAAATCTTTTGATAAGAATCCTAAAAATATCCTCATGTCAAACTTTTAAAAATCTGTACTTGGAAGAATTCATTTCCTTTACAGGAATATTATAAACCTTTGTCGAAGAAAACTTGGTTCAAATCCATATAGTAAGCAAACTGAATTTTTCATTTTATTTAATATTCTTAATTGAAATGCTAAACTTACTAGAATCTAAAATGTACTTTCAATACATTTAATAAATGTATTGAACTGATGTATGACTTATGATAGATTTACGGATATATACATAGAAAAAAAATATATATACAAGAGCTCTGAACTTAAATATATTTTTGGCTGAACTTTGATGTTGAAGTAAACAAAAAGAATCAACATCATACATTGTTTTAATGACTCAAGTATTAGTTCCAATATTCAGTTGAATCAAGAAGATTTATTCCAATAACCTGCTATTTACTAACTCTATTGATTCAACCATTTTGTTCCTTCAGCACTGAAAACGTTCAGCACGCATTTATCGATTATCGTTTCACTCTGCTTTGGCAATGTCCTCCCAAACCGGTGAGGCTTGCCATTTCAGAGGCAGCCTCGCGACTTGCCGCCGCCATTGTCGCCGGACGATCGTGCGAACGTTCATTTCAACGGACTGTCTGCGCCTGACTGTTTGCAGAACGAACGCAATCGTGACGTCGCGTGGAATAATACGTATCACGATTACTCGCGTTAGAAAAGGAGAAGGAAGCCAACGTGAACGCCGGAGGTAGAGAACCGAGTACCGTCAGCGCGGATTCTAGAGACGAGAGGGAAGCAGAGGGAGAAAAAGGGGAAGAAAGAGTTGCCAATACGAATGAAAGGAGAACACAGAGCCGCGGAATAGAGCCATAAAGGCTTTACTGCTCGCGTCAGACCGCGCGGCTCGCGAGGCTCATTGTTTCGAATTCGAGACTTCCGTTCGGTCGGGGCAGACCGACCAGAGATCCCACCTATTAACTGAGAAGATACACGCGAGTGCAACGATGGATACACGCGCATTCATAAACGACTCTCCCTACCTCTTCCCCCCCCCTCTCTCTCTCTCTCTCTCTCTCTGTCTTTCTGTCTCTGTCCGACCACTGAATGGGGATGCTTCGGGGAAATCTGCGGGCCGTTTGAAAAGAAATTTTTGTCTCTATTATGAAACACAAATTGCGGATGGACGCCACGCCGCCGCTGTGGTAAATTAGCCCGTCCGAATTCTTCCTTCCATCCTTCCCTCCTGCGGCGTATCCCGTGCATGCATCCCTGCGGCCTAATAAAATAACGCACACGCGTGTGTATCCCATTTTATCGAAATTAGACATATGTCGCGGTAAGATATAGAGGGTGAGAAATTGTATAAAGGATTCTTCGGGACATTCGGTTCACGTCGCCAGCACACAGATATTTTTGACGCGTCTTATAGTATAACGAATTTTCTAGGAAAAAATTGTACATACAATAAATTTCAGAGATAATCAAGTGGGAAACGTAGAAATCTAGCTACTATATCACCACTAGCGTTTAAAAATTAGATAGCAAATCAAAATTGAGATTACGATAATTTGACAAACATCTCAAAAAGGCAGAATTGAGCGTTACATTATTGGTTAGCACAACTACTAATTTTTCATCTCATAATAATAATTTAAATTATTTGATCATCAACTAACCAATTCTTCTGGCCACTAGAAGAAATGAGCTGATAGTGATGTCAGATACAAATTTACTATCTCGTGGCTGGATGAGGTTCAATTTCTCTAGCAGGTATTCTACGATAGAAATTTTGCGATACGGGACTTTCGGAATGAATTCGCCGCCCAGAATTTTATTCGGAGCGTAGAAGGGTCGATCTTCTCGCGTTGCGCTTCGTTCGTTTTCATATGCAAATCAATTCGGCGGGGTAGCCATCTCTTCGCTCGATAGCATCGGGCCGCCGCGCGAGGCTTTATTACGCCGCTAATTAGTCAGGGCGCGGACGGAAGGTGCTAAGTGAAACAAAAGGCCCGAGTTGAATCGCAAAGGTCACTTCGGATCGGGAAGAAACGGCCGATTTTTCTTTCCGCCGGCTGGTATCGCTCGCCGTCATCTGCGGCTACTTCCTGTCCTGACGTTCCGTTAGAAATTAGAGGCGAATTTCGCACCTGACAAACCTGGCTTTACTCACGCTCTTGATGATAACGCGCCGATGGCAATTATCCCTGCGACTTTATGGAGCCAACCGGCGAAAATTCCACGCACAAAAGCCGAGAGAACTTCAACTTGGCTATCTTTCGAGATTTCACGTAGATTACATGATTGTGACATATTATAAAGAACTTTAGTTTCTTGACTGATGAAGAAAATTAAGACCGTTGGTGTGTTCTTACACATTAGGTTCTGCAAAGAACGTCATGTTTGTCAAATTAAGAAAACGAAATGTTCTTCTCCGAAATCGTTGTTTGTATATGAAACAATGATTGTCAAGTTGAGTATATTAATTTTGAATAGGTTCTATTTCTTTCTGTGTATTAAATCTTAAATAACAGTCTGTGCGAAACGAAAAAATTATAGACGATAGATAAATTCTAAGTTCATTTCCGGATTCTACGTATAAAAATGTCAGATACAAATACAAATGCATCAGAAATTCCATGTGATAAATGATCCGTTGATCGGTATAACTTAATGGAATAAAGACGAATCTTTTGCATCAACCTAACAGAATTAATTTCTTCTGTCGCGTACAATTTACCATAATGGTCTCGTAATTTCTGCGGAATAATTACGATTAGAAACAGATACCGCCGTACCTCAAAAGCGACGCTTGCGATCGGCCGAGATCAAATGAGGTAAAGCGCAATAAGAAACGGCTCTTTCTTTTCCTTCACGCCCCGTTTTTTCGCACCGGCTTCCTCTCCCGCGTCTCTCCCTTCCTCTCATTCGGCTCCTCTCGCTCCTTCCTCAGCCCTTTTCTCACCCGTCGCATCTTCGTGTCGGGGCTCTCGCCGATTGTGTCGGTGCGTCGGTGTGTCCAGTCGGCGAGATCCGGCAAAAAGGATGCCGCTCCCGCGGGCATCTCTCACAATCAGACGGGGCTGCCGAAAAATACGTGACACGCGAAAATCAATTTCAACGGCGGTTGGCTCCGACGGGGTTGGCCGTAAACGCCATTGTATCGGTGCCCCGGCGAGACGGAGACAGAGAAAGACGAACGTCCTTTCTTCTGGCCGCGCGAGAGGACCTTCTCTCGAGAGAGAGGGAGAGACGGTCGCTATATATATGCAATTCTGTCGAGCGTGCGAATTTCCTGTGGCTGCGGATTGGGTGTTAAACGGATGTTTTATGCGGCGATTTGTGGCTTTTCGGCAATGCGACCAGGCGGCGCGAGCGAAATTACGCCCGCCGCCGATGAACGCCCGTCGATTCTTAAATAAATGACGCCGCGCGGAGGGCATCCGGTCGTCCGATTGTTCGGACAAAAACCAAGGAGACCGTTCCTGAAAATCGAGTGTGCTCAAGTTGTCCGACTTTGGGCTATAAAGTTGAACATTTTAATCCTCGAGTCCGCTTGATCTATATCCGTCTCTGAAAAGTCTTTACGGCCCGTATTTATAGTCATTCCTTGAAACTTTGCTCAAATGAAACATTCAGATTTGAATTCACATTTAAGTAAGAGCTTCAGGACCATATTCATAAACGTTAGTTGGAATTTGCCTCAGGTGAGATACTTAGATTTGAATTTAGAGTTAAATCTGAATTTTAATTCAGAATTAACTCAATTGCGATTTCATGTGTAATATGATCGCATGTATTATATGATTAAAATAAAAAATTCAAATCTAACTCTAAATTCAGATCTGAGTATCTCACATGGAATAAGTTTGAAGTGACAACTACTGATATCTCAGGATACGATCCACTAGACGCTGAAGAAACTTTGAAGCGCTTAAACAAAAGGCATGATTGGTCCATATGGCGCTTCGAAGCATTTGTAACGTTTAATGAATCGCATTCTCAGTCAGTCTGGAATTTTGCGTATCAAAGTGACGAGGTAAGTTGCTTTAGATTTAATCGCAATACGCGTTGCCGTCGTGACGAGTTCGCCTAAGTTGACCGGCTCGAAAGAGGAAACATTAGTAGCGAATGTGTCAATAAAGACCGGGAAGATTTACGCGTAGACGCACGTGGTGCTTGTCCTCACAGCCCCCGACATGCACCGTTCCTCGAGCGTGTAATCTGCCTCGAATTTATTTCTATTTGGTCTCGAGGGTCGGCAATGATTCGGCCTCGGTGGTGAGAAATCCTTCGAACATCCCGCAAGGGAGTGATCGCGCTCGTGCCGCATTATTCGGCGAGGAAGATAGCTTACCGAGACTGTAGACCAACCGCTGTTTGCACAATGTACAAGCACAAAGATCGACAACGAATTTCGTTCGTAACGCGCGCTACACGAGGATAGCAAGACGCGTTGTTTCTCAAATTATATTTTTTGTAGTCTCTAGATTTTAGAGAGTAAGATTTTATTTGGAAAGTAGAGTAACAGCTATGTCATTGGAAGTTGAGTAACTTTTTATTTATGTAAATAGAATATTTTTATTCGAATTTAGAAACTTAAAAATATACGAGAAGTTGGAAAGATTTCTTTGTATGCGTGATTATGTTTTCCGCCGAATATAATAAAAAACAAAACAGCACACATTTATACAAGATTGATGTGCACAAGAAATACGAAAAGGATAGTGTGATCGTGTTAGTGCTTATCTGACATGTGACGTTTTGATGATTATCTTTATGTTTATCGACATTTTTGGAGTTCGTCATCCACTTAATTGACTAAAAAAATTCATTTGTACGGATTAAGTATTCACTACGGTTTAAATTAAACATCCACTCTTGTGACTCCGAGTTGCAGTATTTTCACTAACATTTCGAATGGATTTTCATTCGTTTTGACTAGGATTTTGTTGCAAGAAATTTAGAGAATATAATCAAATTATATGTACACGAAAAAATTCTGTCGCGTCAACACAGAGTTGATCAACAGCGCTATAATAGATAACATCTAAATCTTTTTAATTCGATAACAATATCATTGAAACTAATACATCATAAATTGCTTTAATAACTCAAGCACACATTAGTTTCAATTATATCGCTGTTAAAGTAAGAAGGTTCACTGCAATTGTAACGCTGCTGATCAACTTTATCGACACAATGACAATTTTTCAATGTACACATTATTCGCATGAAAATGCGAATAACGCGTGACTCGTGTCAATGCTATTTGAGTAAACCAACGTTCTCTACAGGCTCCCGAAAAATTCACGGATGAAGTATACGAAAGCAACTTCGCTCTTCGCGTATCGCAGAAGCACGCAGCGGAAGCGAGCCGTGCGCGCGCAAGAGAGAGAGAAACACGGCGTTGATGAGCGAGCGCGGAAGGGTGGAAACACAAGGGGAGGCTCACTGTCGAGGATGATGTCCGGGGTCGAGGGAGTCGAGGGGGCGCGGGCGAGATCCACGGACAAACTGAGACGGATCGGTCGCATAAATCTCCCGGCTCGGTCCAATATAAATCCGAAGGAAGCGGCGGCGTCGACGCCACCGGCGGACATAAATACGACTTAGCGGGCCGTACGCGCGCGCGCGCGCGAGAGATCTCCGGCAGCTAATTGAGAATTATTTCCCCGCGATAGTGACTGCGAGATCCCGCCGTTCGCAGCTACCCGACTAATTTTCCCGCGAGTTATATGGGGGCTGGAGGGGACGGCAGGAGACGAGAGAAACCCAATTGAAAGCGACGCTTCGATTGAATTCACGAGGTATTGCGCGAAACGATAATTTATACCGAGAGGAAAGCGAGTCGGGATCGACGTTTTCCCGCTCCGACCTCATTGTAGATTCCTTCGTTCTTCTGCTTCTTCAAAATTTATGTACGACAGCAAGTTCGATCAGATATATTTTGTAATCTGATGGCATACGAATTTGCTGTACACATTAATAAATATCAGAAAAGTGTGTTATATTGATATATGTATTTTTGACGTTTTGAAGCTATTGAGAAAGTTTCATACTTTTTCGAAAAAATTACTTCTATATATAGTTTTATTTTTTACGCCGTAAATTTTGCAGAAAAATGTTAATATTTTGTTTGTAAAGTTTTCAAGTATGGCGGTCTCCAATTGTTCAGGTACCCAGATATACAGACACGTTAAAAAATAGAAAATCGCGTAGCCAATTACATCGCACGATTGGCCCAGTTTTCGCATTGGCTCCATGAAAATTATCCCGATGCTGGGGACAGAGACGTTGGAGGACGCTTATCCTCGTTGCAGAAACGCGTGAGTCGCAGCCTCGAGAAAGCGGGCGCGATGTAATTGGACCTCTCGTTCGGCTTGGAAGCAAAGGAAGTGGAATCGAGAACGGTCTCGAGGGCAGCTCAATCGCTCGCTCGAGGCCCGAGGTCTTTAAGACCCGAAAGAGCTGCGCACTTGTTTGAAAACTGAATGGTCACTTAGCGCAGCGGGGTGCTCGCCTGGTAAAAAGTCCTGGCGGCGTCCTGAGTCAAGGAGCGATAGGGGGCGGAGGACTGGTGTTTTGTTTGCTCGGCAAACTGTCACAACAACTCGAGCCGGGAGGACCTGCAACCTCCGGCGACCGTCCTCGCAGTCGTCGTCGCCGTCGTCTCCTTTTCTCGGGCAGCTGGAAACTCGAGTGTCACCACGACTCGTGTCGCCGCACTCGAATGTGACTAATGCGCGTGTTTTGTCAAGGGAAATGGGAGAAACAGGAGCACTCTGGGCGGAAACAGTCAATATTACCGTGATTACCAAAATGCCTCTCAATCGCGAGATCGTCTATCTGTTAAAACCGATAAATTTCACAACGGAAAGTCAGACGTAAAGAAAAATTAAAAAGTAAAGTAAGTAAAGTAAGTAAAGTAAGTAATAATATAAATTGTCAAGGAAATTAAGATATTCCAACGACATTGAAATTTCAAGTTATTAAAATTACACCTCTTGGAATGCTCTGGAGTGAATGTATACACGTATGGTATGTATACACGGAAGAAAATTAGTATCCACTTAAAATTAATATATTCAAATTAATTCGAAATTACTCGAAAGCAATTTAGGGATTAATGTCGTGCGGTAGCACGCGTCTGTTGCGTCTAATAGCGTTAAATTTCGGACGGACTCCCCAAATTTCAGGATGCCGAAAAATTGAGTTTCCTTCGCGAGCGGTGCGACCACTTCGAGATTTATGAGAACCCGCCGGTAAGAAACCGGCGAGGGGGCTACATTCCACTCGAATCCCGGCGAAAATGAACAGCGGTTCGATCGCTCTCGCTCCCCGCGTCTGTTCCCGACGCGCTCCCCGGTTCGATTTTTCTCGTGGAAGAGTATTAACGGCGCAAGAACGCTGACGCCGGCTAGCGAGCTGTTTATGGCGCGCGCGGCAGTTGGCGCGGTCGACTTTGTAGCTTTTACGACGTACATAGATATTACTCGCAGTAAGCATCTAGCTAAGTTGTGCAGTAAACTCGGGCAGGTAGATAAAAACCTACTTTGGCCGGGACTTGAAGCGCGAGTCGCGCTGAAAAGTATTTATCGTCCTTGTCCCGTTATCGTTACGCACGTCCTTGCAACTACCGCGCGAAAACGAAACAAGAGTGCCTCGCACTCGATGCGATCGCTAATGTATGTGAAGTGTAGTTGAACATATATATATATATATATATATATATATATATATATATATATATATATATGCAGGCAAGTTAGATAAGTGACGTTAAAGAAACGCAACTTGATGTATTCACCGCGAACGTGGATATCTGCTCATTCTGTGTGTTGCCATTTTAACACTATCTTAACCCTTAAACGTTTAAATAAAGATTGGTTCCAATTCCAAACAGACCAATCTGATAACTTATTTACTTCTAATAGAAAGTAATACTAATTCCTATTAGTGTTATATTCCTATTAGTTTATCCAACATATTTTGAACATGACATTATATCGCGTTTAAGTCATCAGCATTTTTGGAATTCGTCACCCACTTTGGCACCCTCTTAACAATGAACAGGCTCAACGTCTTGGCTTAAAGAAAGCGAATTTCTGGTTTTCGTGAAACAAATTTGGCTACAACAACCAGAACAAGTATGATATTTCTATAAGGGAAAGCCCCCTTCGGTTTGGTAAAAGTAATATTCTAAAAAAAAAAAAAAAAGAAAAATGCATCTCGCATAGTGTTAAACATGTGTTGCTTTTAAATGCCATTCATACGTCCTACCTTGCATAGGGATCTTGCTTGTCTTTTCAGTATCCATTTTAGTATATAGTAGACTCATAGATTTAGTAGGGCGAAGATTTAGTAAAACATTCCACCTTGCGTAGGGGTCTTGCTAATCTTTTCGATATTAACCATTTTTAGTATGTTGTAGACTCATTTATTTAGTAAGGCAGAGATTTTATAAAGTTTGTTCATTTTCACGTAACTAATTTTTTTTCTCGGTGCATATAACGATCGAAGAGCGGGATAAGACCAGAGGACAACGATCGAGACTCATGAAGGCGGTCGTACGTTTTTTTCTAAAAATTACATCTCTTAATTCTCGCGGCGGCGTGAGAATCACGCAAAATAGCAGCCGCTATCAAAAAATCGCTCGGGAAGCGAGCCGCGAGGCCCCGACCGGAGGGCGCACAACGTCCTAAGATCGTAACGATCGCGAGCCCGGTAAATCGATACCCCCGCCGCAGTTGCCCGTCCGAAGCATCATCGATGCCGAGTTACGGATACAGGAGAAAGAGGGGCGGGAGGAGAGAGGAGGCAGGCAGACGACTGAGACGGGGAAAGGGGGAGAAATAAGAATGCCGCGTAAGTATAGAGAGCATAATAATCAGAAGTAAATTGCGAATACGTGAGGCTACCGTATTGCAGGGGATCCCGCCGAGGAGGTATCCGCGGCTCACGGGTCCCGTCGTTCCCGCCGCGAGGGCTCTCCGTAAGGCCCTCGGGCCCGTTTTCGCGCGCGCGTCCGTGTGAGGGATACACACGTGTGCGAGATCGTCTAACCTACCGGTAATCTAATTTGAATCTCGGGGCCTCACAGCCGGGTAATGGAACACGTATCGAATAATATTACGAGCGATTCGATTCGATATCATTTGTAATTCCGGAGTCCGCGGTGACCGCAAAGCGTGGGGGCTCACGGGGCCCCAGTCGACGGATCGAGGCCCGATGCGTCGTGCGAACAACTCATTTTATCGCGTAGTTCGGAATAGCGTTGAATATATAGTGAGAAAGAAGGTATGTGTATATGTGTAAGGGAGAGAAAGAGAGTGGGTGTATGTGTGAGAGAGAGAGAGAGAGAGAGAGAGAGAGAGAAAGAGAGAGAGAGAGAGAATATGTTGGCGGGACTTCCTTGGAGCGCGATGGGTTCTTACAACCAAAAATGCCAAATGTTACAAGAAATTTTAAAGTCGTGCGCCAACAAGCGAAAAAGGCGAGAGGTGATTTAAAAATCGTATAAATTAAGAAAATTGCGATACATTTTTTTGTCTCCTATGCCTTATTTACAATCTATTCTAGGTTAATAACTAAAATTTTTTGCTTGATTAAGACAGATAGGAGGTTACCCATTAGCTACCTACCTCCTGCTTTTAACTTAATTATTTGTAGAATTATTTGTGTACACATAGAGTTTGTTTAACACTTAAATCGAGTAGAAAGATCTATAAGTTTGATTCTTTTTAGTCTTTTCTGTTTTCTGTTTTTGAAAGGAGATTCTTGGCTAGTTTGTTAGGATGAATGTCTAGTTTTGCGTGATATTTTTTGATAAAGTTATGTATTTCTTCTCTCACTGTGCACATGTGGAGATCTGTGAATCACTTCGTTGGTAACAAACCATGGAGCATTGGTGATAGTTCTTAGAACCTTGGATGCGACAATTAAGTAAGAAAAATTATGCATTCGTGTATCTTCTTCTTCTCCTTAAGGTGTCATCTCGAACACCTTATTGAAGATTGAGCTACAATTCTCGCGAATACTATTCGAAGTATTTCAAAGTAACCAGGCAGGTTTGGTTACTTTAACCAAACTAAAAAAATTATATTCGCATTTCTTCCTAGAAATGTCATTATTTGTTTAACTGAAAATTGTTTCTTAAAGTTTCGTATTTAAGGAGTTTAATGTATAATTATCTTGCTTCAGATTTAATTAATTCGATGTTATATTGTATTTGAAGAACTCATCTTTATTCTGATGGGATTAGAACCTTCCGTATTGTAAGTCGTTTGTCCACTACTTCTTAAATTTGATAGATATGTATTGCCTGCTTACGTACTGTAATCAGTTGAATACTAAAATATGATTATAATAACCAGAAATTCTTTTTAATTGAACCAATAATCGTTGACCAAACATGTCACGTTCATCCACATATAACCATGTTTTGTAGTCATAATACAGGATGTTACAACTAGACTTATCAACAGTAACCAAACTCTGACGTTGTTAGATCTAAATTTCTGATTGACTACTAGAATGTTTCATTGTGATAATCAGAAATTCTGTTTAGTGTCAACTAAATCTCGTTTAACCAAACATGTCATTAAACCAATCATGTAGGTTTCCGTATGGGTCATTTGTTCTCTGTAAGCTAAGATATTCAAATTAGTTATTTCTTCTCTCTATCGGCTTATTATAGATTCTAATGTAAGCATATATGTTTATTCAACAACAATTCAAGATCCAACAATTATGGAATCTTAATTTTTTGCTTAGATCAATTTGGCGCTCATGAGTCACAATTCTTGTCCATCTCCGGAGTAAACAGAGCGTGCACTCTTTTTCGAGGCTCATTTGCGTATAGCTTTCTCAGCCGTCTTGAAGACAGTCGGTCCAGCCAATCGGTTAGATCGAAATGTAGCAATCAGTGTCGCGGGTTAATTTCCAAGTATCTCGGTGATTTCGCATGGCTTTCTTGTTTCACGTGTTGACGGTCAGTCGGTACTCGTAACGCTTTCGAAGCGAGAGACATTCCGTGAAAAAAGATAATTAGGACACATGATTCTAAGCAGCCTAATGGTAGACAGCGCTGCCATTAGAAAATGAAGCGAATTTAGTACACCTTATTACTTAGCGACGCGACATTAATACGTTACACAGAAGTTGAACCAACAGATGTCGGCTATTACACTTTCACGCGTTCACTCGTGGCCAAATATATCCCTCCGGACTCTCTCGCGGTACTGTAAAACCCGCAGCACAAAACACCGTAGCGGCGGCGGCCAAAGGAATTCTTCATTTTCTTGCACAATAAAACGAAATCCGCTAAATTAGCGTCAATCTTACGTTTCTCCGGCCGCTGTTTAACTAAAATAAAATAGATGACTCGGGCCCTTGTAAAAGAAGAGACGCGGATCATGGGCCCCTTGACCTGAACGATGCCTGTTTGGCAATAACACCCTTTTTCCCGGGCAGAAACTGCGCGCACCCGTCGTAAATTGCGTAACCCTCGAAACGCGTCTCGACGCTCGAGAGACTGCCGCCGCCGCCACTTCCTCCCGAGAAACTCGGCGAACGTGAAAAACAAGTAGAGGCCGAAGAAGAAGAGGGAAAAGAAGAAGAGTAAGCAGAAGCAGCGACGGCCGCGGCGGCGATGGTGGTGGTTGCGGCGGTGGTGGTGGCGGCGACGGAGGCGGCAGTGACGGTGACGGCGGTAGCGACGATGGCAGAAGGAGAAGCCGCCGGACAATAAAAGAGACCTCTTTTGTTGAAATTTTTCGCATATTGCCCGCGCCGTCGGAAGTCGCGGGCCGCGTTTTCTGTATCACGCTATATGCAAATGAGACATATGCTCTCGCCGAGCCACGTAATAAATTACTCGCGTATAGGCCTAAAATTACGTACCCTGCCCTGCCACGCATGCACTGCCTCGCCTCGCTCGCTCGCTCGTTCGCGCACGGAGGCACGTAACACGTGTCATGGACGCGTACGTGTGCCCGACGCCGATCCGTGTCCGCCTGTCTTACGGAATAATACACGGGATAATACGCGCTTTTTTTTTTTACCGGACGACCCGAGCGCCGCGCGATGGTAAACTGTCCTTTCGTCGCGGCGCGACATCTTAAAGAGGTAACTCACCACCGATCGCCGCGGCGCGCCCCCGCGGCCCCTCGGAATTCCGGCCTGGTTGGCGCAAAGGGGAAGAAAAACCGCGGGCGCACGCGATAACGCGAACGCGATCGTGCTTCTTCGAACGTGTTTGCGACTTGTCTAACGATTTCCTCGGAAACGCCTCGACGGATCGGTCAGAACGCTGAAAGCTCCCCAAGGAGAGACCGCGCGCCGACGTGTATCTCGGTAAAATACACGTATTTGGCATATTCGATAAGTGTCTTTCACTTATCACACATACCGGCGACTCTTGTTGAAAGGAGATCCTTGATCATTCGTTGGACTTAACTCTTTCGTGGTCATGGCTTTTCTATAAGAGATGTGTTTTATATTGAGACGATTCTAAGAATTTTCGAGGTCGCCGATTACAAATCTGAAGTCAAGTTAGAAAAATTCAAAATGACATCCAATATGGCGAATGCAAAAAGAAATTTAATCTAATTTGTATATAAATTGCTTATTTAGGGTTTTCGAAGTCACTGATTGCAAATCTGAAATCAAAATAGCAAAATGCAAAATGCGGATCTAATATGGCGGATGCAAAAAAATTAATTTAGTTTAATTTAAATATAAATTGCTCACATAGAGTTTTCAAGGTCGTAGATTATAAAATATAAAACTAAAGATCTAGAGATCTCTGAAGTTATAAAACTTAAACTGAAAAATCAAATACTGCATCAAAATTATGAAATCTATTATAAAGAATATATATATATATATATTCTTTATAATAGATTTAATAATTTTGATGCAATATTTGATTTTTCAGTTTGAGTTTTATAACATATATATATATATATATATATATATATATATATATATATATATATATATATATATATATATATATGTGTGTGTGTGTAAAATTATTTAGCTTACATTAAATTTGGAATTGTAGAAGTATCCTGAATTTGACGAAATATAGGTTGCGCACACTTTGGTTGCACATATAAACTGTTATATACGTCTTTACCATAATTAAACGTCTTTACCATAATAATTTTTAATATTTTTTTCACAATCAAAGTTCAAGTTTATAATTTGCAATAATTCAATGACTTTTTGACAAATTATAAGGTTATTCTTTACTATCTAAAAGTTAGATTTTTAACAAATTTAAATAACTATATTTTCTCAAAAGCATTAAATTTAAGAGTACACTAATTCTTTGCACGTAGATTTCCTTTTTTAAATAAGCCAATGTATAAGTCAATAGAACTATTTGTTTTAAAATTATGATGTTTTTTCGTAAGTGAGACATATATATTCCACTGGCCATGAAAAGGTTAACTAAGACCCCCGCTTCGATCCGTTTTTCGAATATATGTTCAAATGTTTAACACATGTATATGCACATCTGTTTAAAAAAATCTGATAGAAAACGCTTCAATATAACTAAATATTTAGTCGTTTAAACGGATTCTGTAATACTGTAAAGTACGACCAGTGTATTTCTCACTGAAATACTATACTTATAACTAGTATTTCAAAGTATTCCTTGAACATGCAAAGGAAAAAAATCGTGGTGTGATATCACTGCTGATTATCCTTGGCTTGCATGATTGCCAGAAAGAGCTAATGACTCTTTCTTCTGTTTAGAGACGTATAAACGGATTCAAAGTTTGTACACGGATACACATTGTCAAAGACACGTTTAATTGCGATTGCTTTATTACACGTATTTATAAACGTACATGCTAAGAGTGCGATCCATTAGATGCTGCAAACGTTTTGAAACATTCAAAGGAAAGCCATGATTGATCTATACGACGCTTCAAAGCATTTACAGCTAATTGATCGCACCATTTAAAGGTTTTTTTCGTTTAACATGGAACATGTCTAGCTAGTCTTAACGCACAAGCTACTGAGCGTCGAATTATACGTGCTTCTCTCCCAAGAACGTATAAACATTAAGTGTTTCTGTTCACCCTCAGTTTCCGGACGCTGCGCATTTCGGCGTGTTTGTTAGAGAAAAAGAAAAGGAGAAGAGCAATCGGTAGTTAAAATAAACGTAACCCTTCAAGATTGGATTTTCGAGTGATAATTGGAAGAAGTGTCTCCGCGTACACTTGTGCAAACATCAATCAATCTTCCGGACTGTGAGCCTACTGTGTCTAGTTGCTTCGAACCAATCAGCCTGTCACCGAGAAGAAAAACCCGAAAGGACCGGCAAAAATGTAATTTCGGCACGGCTCTAGGTAGCCAGATGTCGGCTCTTTTCTTGTCGAGTTTTCGGGAAAACTCGTAAAATTGAATTTTTCATTGTAAAGTCTTGAGGTTTCGACACACAAAAAGAAACATGTTCTCGGCATGAGATTGACTGACGCATACAGTTCAATAATTATCGCAAGATTATATTTCCTCTAAATGTGGCAGCAGCGAAGAATAAAGGAGTATTCTTGTATAGAGAAGTCTAATTGGTCTAAAGGTTATGCTTGCTACGTGCTTGATTTATGTATTCATCGTGAGAGGAATAATGGGGACACAATCGCAAAACGTTCCTTTTAATGTGTAGGTATTTTTGTCTGAGTTTGGTTAAAATGTTTAATGATATTAAGATAGTTAAGACAGACAAAATTGATTTAGGAGCTGCCAAGTATGTTTCCGAACTTCTCGACATTTCGTGTTAATATTTTCCATCGAATGGTTAAACTTAAGGGGACTGGAGGGTTAGATTGCCTGAAAATCGTGCTTGTTTTTTCACAATTTTTTATGACAAACTGAATGAATATGCGAAAGTGTTATTTTAACGTGTATTTATACAACATATAAAAAGAAGAAAAATATAATTTTGATAAACAAATACTCAATATAAATGTATGGTACATGCAATTAAAATATATTTCGTTTTTTTTTTAAGGTTATCATTTTGCAGTAATATCTTGACTCTCGGTTCAGTTAAGCTGAATTTTAAGTAGAAAGTTTCCGTAAGCTTGTCATTATCGGGTGAACCACTGGCAAACTCGTGAAAATATTTAATTTTGAAATATTAATTTTTTTACTATGAAAGAACTGAAAATTGTAATAATATTCCCTTAAGATATTTGCAATTTTGTTAACTTTTATTCAATTTCTATTATAGTGATTCAATATAGTGAACAACAAGCTTACAGAAATTTTCTACCTAAAATTCAGCTTCATTGAACCACCGAGAGTTAAGATATTACTGCAAAATGACAACCTTGAAAAAAAAACGAAATATATTTTAACTGCATATACCATACACATTGTGAGTATTTGTTCATTAAAATTATATTAAATTATATTTTATACCATATACTTATTTTGTGTATTTGTTCATCAAAATTATATTTTTCTTCTCTTTATAAATACACGTCAAAATAAATACTCTTTATAAATACACGTCAAAATAACACTTTCGCATATTCATTCAGTTCGTCATAAAAAATTGTGAAAAACATGATTTTCAGGCAATCTGACCCTCTAGTCTCCTTAAGTGATGTATTGTTAGTTAGAATAAAGTTTCCTGTAAATATATGATACACTTTTTTGCATTGTTTCGAATAATAAAATAATTTTTATTCATGAAATAGTTGAAATCGAGCATAAAGACGACTGAGTTAAAGTTGGCCAGTATTTTAAGGGCCAGCAGATCATGGAGAGACTGTGAAGACCTCTCGCAGAAACCTCGAATTAAATTAGAAGATTAAGAACTATTAATCGGGAGATATATTTTATACCCGATTTTATAAATATATATGTATGTGTAGGATTCATACTGCGTGCAAGATTCGACGTACGACGATCCGATATTTAATAGTAGAATTTGTTTTCTAGAATTTCTAGCTGTCGACTCTCTTCTCTCTTCTGTTCCTTTCGTTTCCAGAAAATTAATTTTGCTATTGGATATTGGACGTCTTACGTCACACAGCAACACAAAGTGAATCCTGTATTATCTGTATAGATTGCTACATAACTTGACCCGGTGTCGGGGCAAGATGGTCACGTTGCAGCATGTTTGTGTCTCGGTTATTACAGGACAAAACGTATGGCTTACAGGTTTGTTAGTGGAATAAAAGCATTGAGGAAAACGTAATCTCTTTTATGCAGTTCATTATAGCAATTAGTTTGTGAATAATTTCGAAATTCTAAAAAGTGGTCCCGACTCCTGAAATTTGGCCTAGTCTACTTTACAACAATGTATTCTTGTATCAGGCTATGGTCAGCCAATCCTTTTTCAGGTAATCATTCATTGTTTGCTACAGATTCGGAAAATCGCTTTACGATACGCTTCTGTTCTCTCCTCGAGAAGAAAGAGAATTACGACGTGCTGAAAGAGCAAATTAAACTAGAGAGTTACGATGACGTTTCCTGTTGAAGAAAAAGGGAGCCAGTTTTTCTGTTACGGAATTTTTTTCCTTTCAAAGCGTTCACCGAATAAACACTTACAGAAGAGTTACTGATTAAAAATACCGATTGAGAAAATACCGATTATGAAAAATATCTTTTTCTCACTTTTGAGAAAATATTATACATAAAGTAAAATCTTCCCATACCTTAAAAATATATAACACAATTGAAACTCCAAATATTCAAGCTTTCCAAGAAAATCAATTTTGGGTGTACTTAGCTTAACACGTATATTATTAATTTATTTATTTATTTCCACGATGACGTTACTTGTCATTGGAACATTCATCTCGTCGTTGACTGTTTTCCTCAAAATTAAATTGACGTGTAAGAAATGCGAACATTGAATCTTTCTTAATTTAAATAGCTAACAACCAACATAGTAGAATTTCCCGCTATGAGAGAAAGGAAAGAGGTCATGCTCCTTGATCATACTCAAGATCGCACAAATGTCGCTATGCTATCTAAAGCAGAAAACACCCACGCTTCCACGTGCATTCGAGACGTGACGTCACTTGAACCCGCGGATGCACAGGCGCGAATTCTCGACGTCCGTGTAATACCGCGGGTACGACGCACGCCACTCGATGTAATATTCGATACACGCAAAACCGACCGAATGCCGATCGATATCTGCGTAATGATAAATGCGCAGGGGCTTGGCGCGCCGATATCGACATATTTATCCATGAAACTCGTCGCGTAATCGCGCACTTGTCTCTCGTACGCCATCAATCGTGGCAACCTCGTTGCACCTTCTTCGAGGCTTCTTACTCTACGTCGGCGTCGGCGTCGGCGGACATATACCTAATAATATCGTCGCTCGCACGTTCTAAGATGTTGGCGACGATCGTCGTGCTGAGGTAAGGGAAAAAATCATCGTCGTTTAATTACGGTGCACCTAGAGACGGTGCACGGCTACGTTACGACTGTTGCTAATATTAGTGCCATTCGTTGAAAGGCATTTCTGAAAAGCAATTAACGCGCGATGCACAAAAAGTGGCGTTCTTTGCTCGCGCTCGTGTTCAAACGAATTTCGCGCATCTCCTTGCTCATGCCGCATAAAAATTTCCCAAGATTTTCCCAGGCACAGCTTCCAAATAGATCGTCCAAATTTGCCCCAAAATTAGTTAACCAACTATTATCCCATTTTTAGTTAACTATTATACTCTATTATACAACTATTATACTCAAGAAGATGAGGCATCAAGAAAATGAAATATTTTTTAAATATTTTGAGTATTTTACTTGATAGCAAAATTATTAGAAAAAGTCGACATATATTCAATTTTAATGGTTCATTGTTTGTCAATTTATTTGTTCAATTCTAATGTAAAGTGAAGACCAGAAGAGAATATTGGAGAAACTTTGAGTTTCCTATTTAGAATCGCATGTTTGAATCATTGCATGTCTAACAAGTAAACCCAAAAGGTACACTCCGATTTCTTTCTAATTTAGCACAAATGTAGAAATACAAAAAAATATTTAGATGATATTTTTTCAATTTGGCCCACTTTGAGTTTCACCTCAGTAAACCTCAATTAGATCCCAGAATATGTTTTATAGATAAAAATAGGATTCTCAATTAATATTGCGATATCATAGGTCTACTTGAAACAAATTTGAATAATTTGATCGGAATCTATGTTATATTTCAGGATATTTGAGAAATGTCCATACAAGAACCAGAATTCATAATTATTTTGGAGAAATCGGACTGAATCCCAATTGGATCCCAAGAAATTTCTTACGCGGGGTAATGAGACACGCATACGACTCGCTTTGATATGCAGATGGACTTTTCAGCACTTTCTTTCTCCTCTAATCTCAGCTCACAAGTTGGCGCGTCCCGTCTCCGCGGAGTTCAACGGCGTCGTTACGTGTCGTAACCGTCGAACGCAATACGTATAATGTGGAAGCAGCTTGCCGACGTGCGAGCGAGACGCGTCGTGAACAATTGTTTTGCAATTACATAATATTTCCGGACTCGTCGCGCGTGAACCATTATTATCGGTGTCGAGAAGGTGTGTCGCACGTCAAAGAATTCTCAAGCAGAACGGAAGAAACGGCTGTTCGCTGTTCAACAATCTCTCCCTCCTCTCTCTCTCTCTCTCTCTCTCTCTCTCTCTCTCTCTCTCTCTCTCTCTGTCTCTCTGGCATGTCGCTCCGGGACATCGCAGATGCGTGATCCACGGGCGAGGAATCAATAGAAAGCTAAAGATCGCCGTAACACGTGGATTCAGGTCTTTAGCCGTGATCTCGACTGACACTTATCGCTTGACATTTCCGTCATGCGGAAACTTGCGGAACGTACAATTGGAAGAAAAGGTATTCCCTCTCCCTGTATGTATCCCGTCATAATGCTCGTCGCCGTTACTGGAGCGATGCGCGCGCAGACCATTAAAGAATTTTTCAATTACACTCAACAAATAACGCGCTTAACAAATGACTCAACCCGCGAGTAATATCGCGTCGCATCGGCATACATTATGCATTGACGATAATTAATTACATCCACGCGTCTTATTGTTGGACAAACAAGCACGATCTGTACGCTTAAGTGACAGCAATTTATATAATGCCTGTTAAAATGCCTAAAGAACCAAAATCAGAAAGAAAAATGCTGTCAAAGGGATGCTGAAGTCGGTGATAAACTCCAGAAGTATCAATAACCTGCACTGAGAGAAATTATCCGATAATAAATTAACAAACGGATATTTCCGATCAAAATACCGATAAATTTTTGTATCCTATTGAAAATCGGATGAAAAATATAGTTTATAATTTTTTTATTTTATCTCATGAAATGCCATTTTGATCGGAAATATCTGATAAAATTTAATCGTATATGCTGGTCGGATATAAAAATTGATCGGTATTTTGATCGGAAATATCCGTTTGTTAATTTTTTATCGGATAATTTCTCTCAGAGTAGAGACGATCGTCACTAACACAATCACCCCATCCTTTTCGTATCTCTTATACATAATTCCGTATAAATGTGTATTGCTTTATTTTACTATATTTAAAGGAAAACCTAACCACGCAAATATAAAAATCTTTTTGCAAATTTTTCATAATGTTTAAGCTTCTAAATTTACTTAAAAGGACAATATTCTTTTCATAAATTTACTTAAAAGTGCAATATTCTTTTCCTAAATTTTTCTTGAGAGGAGAAAATACGTGTTAGATTTTTACAAACTGCAGAACTTTTGCATTAAACAAATGTTTATGCTGACTGACAGCTTAACATATAAATTTTGATGTTTTCTATAATTTTCGTCACATATATTGAGCAATAGACCATTTTTAGACGTACTTTAATTACGTAAAAACATTTGTAAGCAAATATACGACAGCAAATATATGCAGCAAATATATCACGTAAATTGCGCAGAATAAATCATTATTTTGTCGGTCAAATCTTCAAGTATAGCATCACCTTAATCGATTCCTACAAAATTGCGCCCCCTTCGCGAAGGAGATCGCGGAATCTAAGGACTCGAGTGGACTCGAGTCGGCTTTCCGCTGACTCGTATTTTCGGCCTGCCACACCTAACGCGCCACGAAATTTGAGACGTTCCGTACGTTCTCGGGCCGCGCACGCGGCCGCCATAAAAGAGCAAAAAATAAAGCTGCGCTGAGAAAGGATCGAGCGCGCGGGCAGCGCGCTTCCTGACTCTCGCGGGGAACATCAATCAAAATTAAAGCCCGTATTCATCGCCGATACTTAAGCTCACCAATTACAAGCGAGAGGCTCTCTGATCAACGGCGCGTCTTCGCGCGCGCCTTCAATTCCGCTCGCCGGGGATTAACGCGCGCGCGTAACGCTGGAATTCCGAGCGATCGTAGAATCGCATATCCGAATGTTTGAGGCTTATTGATAAACTATCTGCGTTTCTGTCAGACGCAGGGTCCATAATAAGGGTGGATACTTCGTGTCTAAAGTAAGTTAAAAATGTCGGACAAAAATTTTTTCTTACAAGATTCTGCCTTTGAAAATTTCGATTTGTAATGTACTAAATATTTTTTTTCTATGAAATATTCTATGAAATTGGTAAGGTCAAATAAAATACGAAAACATACTGAAAATTAATCAATTTCAGTGCATTAATAAATAAGTGTATTTTCTCCTCAATTGGACTTTTATGATTATCAAGACGTGAGACAATTGATGATGGAAACTTTACAATTCTTTCAATTATTTTGATAAAGCAAATATCCTAAATTAATCATTGGATTTATATCATACAATAATGTGAATTTTTTTGTTGTGTTGATGCAGCAATAAATTCACTAAAAGTTACACAGATTTTTATGTAATATTTTGCATGACATATTTTTCAAGCAAATTTTGACTATTCTATTAAAATTTCGTCACTCTATGTGATAAAATATGTGATAATATGAGTAATATGAAACACTTATAAGTTTGCAATCTTTACAAATCGACTAATAAAGTCCACTACCAAATTTACATATACCTGTCTATTACTAAAATTTGGCTTCACGAAAGTACAGGTAAACAAGTAAAATTGTAGAACCGATGGAAATGAAATTGTCCAAACATGAAACACAAATATAAATAATGATCTACAGAACGATAGACCTAAGCATCCGAACATAATCGGCATATTTCCAACGAATATTCAAAATTGACTGTTCCCAAAGCAAAACTTCGTCAGGAAAAATTATGTTCTACATTTCCGACTTAAGGCTGGTTTCACCAACTCCGGTTACGGTCAAAATCTGACCAACGGTGTCAGGATTCCAACTGATGGACATGAGTACTTTGTCATTCTTATTCATTAAAATTTTCAGTTGGAACTCATATCAGCTTTTACCGTAACCAGAGTTGAAAACCGGCCTTTATCTTTGTATGAGGAATCACTCATTTTATGATTTTACGATGATTATGGTCGAGTTCGACATAATACTGATTATATCATGTCACAATTACACTGTGATATCTTAATATTTATATTCAAGAAATTAATGCTTTTAAAAATTTAAAATTAGTATAAAGCGCTCAAATTACTTGCTAGCGACGAAACGTCTGTGTGAAAGGTGATAGAATGAGAAATAGGACCGCGTTTCCACAGCGTTCTTCGAAACTGTTAATCGCTTTGGTTGGGTAACGTTGCCGTCGCTTGGCTCGGATCGCGGGCGCCTTGCACCGCCCAAAGCGAAGCGCTTGCAACGTAAAAAACACAACAAATACAAGATATCTAAGGTATAATACATTAAAAACGCAATTCCAATGAACTATTCTTCTTTCCCATTTAATAATAATATGAATAATTCAGAGATAACAAGAGATTGTCACAAGCATTGTCACGGGAACGATTTCTACCACTTGTTTCAATTGGACTTGGCGCGAGTATTGGCTGTCTACTAACTTTCTGCGTTATTAGAGCATTAAATAGTCAAACAAAATCCACTCCACACATGTCAATAAGAATCATAGGTTAAAACAGATTCCAATTATTGAGTCATCTTTGTCGACAAATAGCGGTTACTTTCACAAAACTATCCATCAGTCGGTGAGTGAATCGCGTGTGAATCACGCTGGAGCTTAATCTTCCTGCATTACGATACAAATAATAGTCGTTTCGTGTGACAGAGTGATATTGAGGTATCAATACCCCAAGAACCGTCGACAACCGGATAGCCATTCAATCGCGTCTCTTCTTCCTCATGAAATTTTTCTAAGAAAAGTACTCTTGTTCCTAGAACGCGTGAACCCGCAAGAACAAATAGTTCAGACGTTCGAGTGAATATCCAGAATTCCATAACTTTTACCTTGGCTGTGCTCGCCGGCGTCGAAGGTCTTGCTGGTCATTTGAAAGAGCGCGTCCAACGGACTGCCTTGTCCTGTCGTTCTCTTGCCGTTCTGTCCAGCGTGCGAGCTGTGCTGCTGCTGCGAGGTTTTCCGCTTGAATTGCTGCGGCTGTTGCGGCTGCTGCAGCGCCGGGTGATGGAGGCCGGGATGAATGCCGTGGTGGAGCGCGGCGTGATGATGGTGATGATGAGCGAGCGGATCCGGGCTACCGGAATCCGATACGGAGCTCCTGCCGGATGACGAGGAGCTGCTAAGGGGAGGCTCGCTGATGGAGCTGGACATGGACGCGAGCGACATGCCCATCAGCGAGAGATCCCGAGGCCCGGCATGGGCCGAGTGGTGATGATGGTGGTGCAGGTGGTGATGCGGATGGTGCTGTTGTTGTTGCTGTTGATGATGGTGATGATGATGGAGGTGATGGCGGTGCTGATGACCGAGGCTAGAGTCTACCGTGTCCCACGGTCGGACAATTTTCGCCTTCGGCCGGTGGGACAAGATGTCTAGGATACTGAAGGATTTGACGCCACGATCATTGGACTCCCGTTCCCTTTCTTCCTCCTCGTCCGAGTGTTGCATTTGCACCATTTTGAGGCGCTTGAGCGGCTTGAAGTAATCGTCAGTGGTGCCGGCAGTGGTCGCGCCGTTGCTGCCGGTCCTACTGTCGACGTCTTCTTCCTCTTCGTCATCATCCTCCTCGTCGTCCCTGAGCGTTGTGACGGAGTCGCCACTCTCACGGGCTCTACCACTCGCTCGCCCGTTCGACATCCTATAGTCGCCGTTGCGGGAGTAGCTCTCTTCGTCCTCTGTCATCGCGTCGCAAGGATAAGACCTTCTCGGGCTCAGGCGCTCGACGTAATCTTCCCTTGCGGACGTCACCAACTCGTCCTCCGTATTGGGTGTCACCACCACCAACGGCAAGGGACTAGGGCAGCCTACGGAAATCTCGTCGTCGTCGTCTTGCACGTCCCCTCGACTTGGAGAACCTCTGCACGACGTCCGTCGGTGCGCCGGCGAGCCGCTCATACAACCGGGCGTCGCGGCGCTGGAAGATACCGTCGTCGACGGCGACATCGTGTACGATTCCGTCATCTCCGTGGTGCACATGCCGTGCGTACAGTGAAACGTGCTAAACTGAAGTGCGATATCCCTCGGTCCACTCGGCCGCAGAACTCTTCCGTCTTTTTTTGCTCGCTAGCCAGGCCTTCTTTTTGCCAGCCGAGGCCACGGCAGATTTGAGCCCTTTAAACTACGTACATCTTCCCGACACGACCGTGCACTCTCACCTTATAATTCACGTGGTTCTCACACAACAACGAATCTCGTTCACTGGCTTAACATGTCCGAATCCCCGGCAATCCTCACGAGGATTCACCGGCTCGAGCAACACAATCGTGAAGTCTTTCTTTCTCTCTTTATCTGTTTCTGTCTCTGTCCCTCTCGCAGTCACTATCGAGAACTCGTCATCGCGACGCGCGCGAATTCTCCATCGTCGTGCCCGAGGCAGTGCGCGAGTCTCATTATCGACTTTAGGACTCGACCCCCTTCTCCCGCCGAAGCATCCTCTTCGGCTCTGCTGAACGTTCCCTCACCCCAACACTGTCACCATCGTCCCGAACGAGACACCGGATTCTCGTAGAGGAGCTTCATCACGAGCCAGTTTCGCAGCAACCTGTTCGTGGACGAGACGGATTTTGGTCTTGCTGCCGTGTTCCAAAATCCCCCTGCGCTATTTCTCACTGAAACACCAGCACAGCTACGCGCGTCCCAACGCCGTTCCCGGAGGTACCCGCAGCGAACGAGATACGCGCGCGAAACGTCAATACGTCGGCGTTTAACGAGCTTCGGAGCTAAGGAGGCAGCCGGGTGCCTCCTCTCAGACCAGTCCAAGCCGGTGACTCGAAATGATACGGGGACGGGGATTCCCGGCGCGGCGTTGGGCAGGCGCTTTCCTCTCAGCCGGTCTGGCGCACGCGTAGGAGGGTGGTGGAAGGCTCCAACCGCCGTACCAAGTCTCTTGGGTCGCTGCCACGTACCGGGCGCCACCTCCATCGTAAAGACCATGCCTCTTTTGCGGATCCAGGGGCGTGGCCAGTTGGGACTCCGCCTATCCGTTGCGGCTATGCCGGCACAGCAAAATGACGCCGCCACGGGATGGAATTTTTACGAGACGTACTTAACGTCCCACAGCGCACCGTTCGCGTAGCGCGACCGTCCTTCCTTCCTTTCGTCCTGTTTCTCTTCTCGACTACCCTCCGGAGCTCCTCTATCTCTCTTCCTCCGCTACGAATCGCGTCCTCTCGCTCTTTCAAACGCGCGGGACTGACCCTCCACGACGCGGAGGACGACTAACGAGGGCCCACCGTGATTTCGTCCCACCCGGAGTGCGTGCATTTCGGGCCTCCACTGCGCGAGAGGCCGGCTTGAGAGAGGATTATCGGGTGGAAAGTTAACGGCCGTGTCCCGATAGTGAAGCTGAGGACGACTTTGGGCCAGGCGACGAAATATCTTCTCCGATATGCGTGGCGCGCTGTATTCCGCGACGAGGAGCTGTGGACGGAATCATCTTCCGCGGTATTATATGTTATGCATTATGCATAACGTCCCTCTATAATTTCAGTTTGTCAGTTACTTCCTCCATTATTATCCGCGTCTTCTTCACTTTGCCTGCTCTCGTAGTTACTCGAATACAATATAAGTGCGAATGATGCAAGTGATGATAAGGATAACTTGGAATCTTTGCATTCGAAGTGATTCAAAAATTCAACCTTATTGTTTCCTTTATAACGAAGAGATTTCTTTCTATATTGCGAGAAATTGGTTCTGTAACACCGCAATGTCATCGATATTAGTTTAATTCAAACAAGCGGAAGTATCTGCAGTGAATTAGAGAGAAAAAAGACAGAGACAGAAAAAGAGCTGATCGTTTATAGTTGAAATTGTCAAAGGACGATGATGGCTGCCGTCAGATCGCTAGCCCGTAACTACGACATTAGAAGACTATCTCAACTATTACATACGGACCATTATCTACAGTCCGATTTGAGAATCGATTTAGCTGTGTAATTGCGGCAATCTCGTCGACAAGGTAGCAGACAGTGTTTTAGTATCGCGTCTATATTACTCTTCCGCCACAGACGTCATTAAATTGCAAAAGTTAAAAACTTTCACACGCGAAGAGCAAATGAAACCGTTTTTCCTCACTTATCTCAATTATCTTTTTCTCGATTTTCTTAGGCACATCGACAATATATCCCGCATAACACTGAGAAACTCCAATCATCTTTGATGTGGAATCAAAATCACCGCCGTTCCAATTGTATTCCAATCTAATAGCCACCAAATTGGATTTTACATTCGATTCCCAATGTGGGGTCGTTACTAAATATCAGATTTTGAATAACTACCACTGACAGTCAGTACCAGTCCAATATTACAATGGGATTACAATGGGATGATAATGTTCGACAATTGGATTAACATTAGTCAATTTTTGGTCATTTTTCAATTGGATCTAATGTTGACAACTGATTCGTGGTCGAGCATTAACATTCATACATCAACCAAAGTGTATTTCTTATTTAGTGCTTGACATTGGCTATAAAATATTGGTTTAAAGATGGCCTACCATTTGCTCACAACGCAGTCCTAAAATATTAGGACAAAACCCAGGAAAAATCCAAAACACATAAATGAGAAGTGTGTCAAATATATTTATTATTCATTAAAAGACATTCTATTAACACATTCTATTAACTTCATAGAATTTTACACGATCACGTTTGTTCATGATGGTGGAAAATCCTAAGATGCTGAGATGTTGATCATTACTTTCAGATAAATCACTCTGATAGCTAATGCTACTGCAGAAAGATCAGTCCTTGAAGAGTATATACAATGCTACGTGAGTAGGCATCCTATTTTCCAATAATAGAAACATTCCCGCACAGGTGACAGATAACAATCATATTAATAAATAAGACCAAACATTAATTCTACTTAACGTCTGGCTATTCTAATGTTAATTTCTTTTTTCACTAAACCGTTCTTTAAGCTGGATGTTGGAAAATATCTTATCAATTGACTTCCGAAATGATTAATTGAGTAAGAATAACCGTTTTAATTTTTACCAGAATATCTCTTTTTACGTTACCATTTTCAAGTTTGACGGTATATCTATAAAAAAGTTCCCACAAAATCAGAAGGTTACTTATTGTCGTGAGGATCTTTTGTACGAATTGATGAATGGAGAAAGAGCAAGCGTATATACGTTCCCATTGAACACGTCCAACTTAAATGCGGTAAAGTCGAAAACCGTTGAATTCTGTGGCGTATGTCATTTTTCTTCTTTTCATGTGTATGTGACTAGTCGGTGAAATCGCACACCGGACGCATCCGACGGACCGTTATGCGTCTACTTTGTATTGTCTCTCGAACGTAAATTTCTGTGTTTTTACTTTCCTACAGCAGAGCAAAAACTGAAAAGGTGTAATTTATTAATTTTTTTATATAATAATCCAAATTATATGAAATTATACACGTCAATAACGTGACCCATTATTTTGAAGCAATATTGAACATCACTCCAGTAGATAATCAATTATTCAATACGCCAAAAAAATACCAAGTTACAATTGTTTGATTTTCCGCGCTGTCGTAATAAACATACAAATATCAAATGAAATTTTATTAATCGCGGGTGAAAATTAATTGCCGTTACAATATAGAAGAAATTAACAGAGATTTCTGTTATTGTCTCTCTCTCTCTCTCCCCTCTCTCTCTCTCTCGCTCCATACATACTACATCGACATTACTAACTGATTCGCGATGCAAATGCGAATTTATATAACGCCGTGAAACAATTTGCTTTCACCAGGCGACGAGTCGCTTTCGTGCCTTCGAAATTTCACAGAAGCGGATTTCGCGAGCCTGTACAGCATAGGTAGCCCGAACGCCGATGATCGTAATAAATCGCGCTAACCAATTTACCGCGCTTAGCGCACACGACGATACTAAATTGTGCGCGATTGCATGCAACTTGTAATCCAATCCCACCGACATATCCTGCCTATCTAGATTGCCGCGGATTAATAGTCGTTATTTCGCGTAAGTAGTATATGCCTGAAAAATGCCAGCTGCGTAAACGCGACGTGCACGAGGAACAATTGTCTCGGCGAGCAATCATGTCGCTCGCGATTGATACGGCCCGTTCCTCAGATTGACAAATTAATATTCGGCCGGTAATTTCTCGTGAAATAAATTCCGTCTGCGAACCCCGGGCGAGAACCTTTCCCTCAACGACATGACGTCGGAAGATATATGGCGAGGCAAGATATACGGAGGAGAAAAGCGGATTAAACGCGCGCATTTTGTTCCGTATCTTGAACTTTATTTCAATGCGCCGCGTGTTTCAGATTTTATTAACAATCGTGAATTCTTCGTGAGATTGGATCCCGCCGATGCAGATAAACTCGTAATTCCGTCGTGACTCTGTGGAACATCGAGATTCTATTGAAATAAGAAGACAAATAACTCGAGACCAAATATCTCTTCATCGATTGTTGGAGAGTCGAAGTTCTAACCTAGATTTTTATGATTATTACGACGTGAGATAATCAGTGATAGAAAATTAGAATAGTTTCATAAGAAATACAATATAATTATTTTAATATCATCTTCCGACATTCAAAAACATATTCTCAATCCAATATTTTATATTTCCTATTTAATAAAAATTATTTTTAAATAATACTATGTTTCTTAAATCATATAAGAAAAATATATTGATGCAAGTAACTTATCTTTCTTTAACGCAATGTAATCTCATTTTAAGATTTACATGTCAAAGATAAAGATATTTTTAAAACGAAAATGTTCTTTTCTTTCTATAAATTTATATTATACAATAGTATGATTTTTCTGTTATATGCAATAACAATTTATATGTTTGAAGTAAATCCCACTCATAACAGATGCAATCTTTATAAATTGACTAGTTATAAATAGTTTACATATTAGTTTAATTAGAAAATATTATAAGCTAGTTTAATAAAAATAAAATATACAAATATACAAAATATTACAAATACGTTTACAAACCGACTAGTGCTAAATTTACATACACCTGTGTGTGTGTGTGTGTGTGTGTGTCTGAATTTTCAGTAAGTCAGTATTCTGTCAATAAAAAATTTGATTCTAGCATCCTCTTGATAACTAAATCTTAATTTAAATTTCATTCTCTTCAAGCGACTTTACAACGTCCGAGCAGGCATTCATCGCCATAACCCCCGAAACAATCGACATCCCGACACTTTTGCTGCGAAAAACGAAAAACTCGAAACAGATCAAAGAACACTCCCGTCGAAATTGGCCATTTATTTCATGGACGACACCCCGCATTTAATATCTAATATTCGACGTCACGCGATATCGCGCCAGCAATTAAAGAATAGTAGAGAAATACTTATTGAATCAATCACCGGCATGAGCACACACGTGCACGCACACACAGCAAGACAGACAGGCAGACAAACACACTCACCTCGGCCCGAAGCCGTTGATTGCGAGGAGCGCGCGGCTCGTCTCATTCACCGAAATCAGTAAAATCTTTTTAGAGTCCCCTTAGGTTCAATTTAGCGGGCAGGAGCGGTGCCGACCGTTCCCGGCCAGTTCGACCAACCGGACCATCCGTCCGTCTGTCCGTCCGTCCGTCCGTCCGTTCGTTCGTTCATTCGTTCGCTGCCCTTTTTCTTCCTCTTCTACGTCTTCGCTTCTTCTTCCCGGCCTTCCACGTCGGCTTTTCTATCCCGATACAAAGAGGCGCGAGCGAGCCTAATTATTATGATAGCTCGCCACCGGATTCTGTCGGTCCCTTTGATCTGCCGCCGTTTAGCATGATCCCCCGATATTTAGGTAGGCTCCGTTGTCCAGGAGGGCTTGGAGGGGGCACCCTCGTGCGGCAGAAGAGGAGAGATACAGCGAACGTGTGCGTGCATGTATTTGTAACCGAGGACCAGAGGGGCGCGAAAGGGAAGGACTTAGAGAAGGGATCGTTGGTGAGACAGGGATGCGATAAACTATCCATCAATGAGAATTTTTTTTCGAAAAATTTACGCCTGTCCCTGCCTCTGTCTCCCTCCGTCGCCTGGCCGCACTCTCTTCCTCTCTCCATCTCGTTTGATTGCCTCTACGCGGCCACCGCAGTTTCGTCGTCCCTGGGCCACACGCGAACGCGGATTACATTAAGACATTTTTTACGAAGTAAGGAAGACCCAGCTCTTTGATTGATAATTCTTGTTTCTTCCTTTTCTTGTCGCGCGCTGCACCCCGATGGGATGTGCTCGCGGAGCAATAAAAAATGGACTGGTCTTTATGTCTTTAACGAGACGATCGTTGGACATTTTTTCGTTGTCCTTTGTGCTCTCCCGGGGCTAGAAACTGAATTAAAGAATCGCGAGAAGCACTTCTGTTTCTCCTCCTTCGTCTTTCGAGCCTCGATATGTTAACAGCATGCTTGATTTATTATACAAATGATATATTCGATTAAAATCGTTCTTTTTTTAATTAAATCAGAAACGTATACAACAAGCTTGCCAATAGATTCGACATACACCTGAAATTTTTGAAAGATTACGAAATTCTCTGATACGACGACTGCAAACTTGCATACAGACCGAAGGTAGCCATTTCGAGCACTTTCTATGACAGCAGTTGCGGGTTATTGAAATACAAAAATGGTTGTAACTTCGAGACAAGGTCAAATAAGATACATGAACTTTTTTTCATTATTTTTGTACCCCCTATCCATCCTTGAAGTAGGTCCCACATGTTACGATACACCCTGTATAAGAGAAATTTCAGTGCATAAGGTTGTGTTCCACTAAGTGTAGTAAAACAGAGCTGCCCATATTTATATAAAATTTATATGTACAAGAAATACGAAAAAGATAGGGTGATCGTATTAATGCTTATCTGAAATCCCCAAAAACTGACCATAAAATGGTAAAAAACTACGTTGAGTATTATAAAAAAAAAAAGAAAAATCTATAATAAATTCAGCAAAAATGGAAATTCTATAATAACATTTTGGAAGTCGTTACGTTATCGATATTTTCGAGATTCATCATCCAACTTGACATCCCTTTATAATCGCATCGTGCACTGCAATGTGCCACGTACTGTTTATTCTACTTTCCATTCAAAAAATTGTTGGTAATCTTAAACTATTGTCTCGTGGTAATGTAAGTGATGTATCACGCCGCTTAATTGTCAGCTATGACACGCCGGCCACACGACGAGCCCTTTGTCCAAACCACTCAGCTTTCTCTTGCGAAGATTCGTGACATTTGTCGGAATGTCAAGAGGCCATCGCGCGCGTTATTGAAATCGGGATGCGAGCGTGTCTACCCGCTATTCAGATCGATTTTGCCAGACCTGTTCACGCAGATGTTACGCCGTACCGGGACGCGCTGCGTTTTGCAAATGTCAGATGAATCGGTGAAAATCTCAGACCTCACCCTTATTTGGTGGCACGCGTTGCGTAAAACATGGTTGCTAACGCGTGCTAGATCCCGCGCACGATTCCAACTTCAATTAGTTTCCCACGCTTAGTGTTGACAGAGGGCGGATCGGTTATCGCCTGAAGCAAACACTATATTCAAGCTCAGTGCTCTATTCGTCGCATTTAATCTCATCTATGCATGTTTCAATTGATCATTGCTTACGATAATATCTCCACTTTGCCAAAGCGAAAGATTAGCACTAGACATAATAAATACTTCGCTTTAAAACGCAAACTGAAGCAGCATCCAACACACTAGATGGTAATTTTTTTATGTTTATCAAGAATGATAATTAATAGAACCAACTGCTGCTCAATATTCAGTCAGCCAGTACTAGCTATCTGTCAACTAGTAATGGATGACTGTGGAACCAATTCTGGACCAGTACTACTACCAATACTGTACCAGTATTGGAAGTCTGACAACTAGTAGTGGCCTATTATTGAGCCGATCGTAAAACTCTACATGGTTGGCCCGGGCATATTACCCTTAATCTATAAAACCATGGATTACGGAGGGTTTAAACGGAATACCACTGAATAAATCGAATAAAACGAGCGCGTTTGACATCGAGAACGCGAAGTCCAATAAAAGCACGATCAGGCAGGGGTCCTACATAAATACAGCGTTAATCGCCTCGCAGCTACCTGAAGGTTTCCAGTTTGTACAGGCATTTATACCCCGTATAGGAGGCAAGACAGATGGAAGGCTTATAGTTGTAGGTATAATTTCCGATAGTATTTAAGTCCACTGCGGTGTCGGCTAGCCGTGGCGACAGGTAGTCGTGCAATTATTTGCTCGAGGTAAACGAGAGATCATGGGATAAATTCTCACCGCTGTACGATTCTCGCTTAACCCGCCTGTCCCCGCTGGTTCTATGCGCAGATTCCTTCCGACGTCTTCACGCGATATGGATAGATAGAAAAGGGACTTTAGTTAACCTGAGGTCAGGGCTAACCCGACACAGTCAGTGCCAACGCACTCGGATCTATCCAAGTGCATTCTCTGAACGTGTTCGATCGTTCGCGCTATACGCCAAGTTGTCGTTGCCTATCGGCTTGTCCCGATCCGTCCCGTCCGTCACTGTGTCTTCCATATTAGACGCGATACGTGTACTTAGCCGTAATTGACGAGAGTTCGGGACAGGTCACGAAGGTGAAGACGCTGCGCGGCGGCGCGGCGCGTATGGGCGCGCGGCAGTCCCCACTCTCTCGGCGGGCTCTTTGGGGCGCAACGTGCATCGTGCGTGTGTGCGATCCTCGGCTGCAACCCCACCGTGGGCGACCAGCACAGCCCATCGTTCGCCCATGTCGAGCTGGTCTAACCCCACTCCGCGTTGCCAACGACTTCTGCCCTCCCTGTCGCGCTCTCGGCGGAACGTTCTCGTGCGCGGTGCCTTCGCTCTCTCAAGAGCTCGTTCTGCTCGAGCACCGCCTCGTCCACCAGCCGATTGGTCGAGCGGTCCTTTGACGTTCGTCCCGCGAATCGATTTATATCGCGGGATTTTTGCTCCCTTTCGGCTCCCCGCCGCGCCGCGCCGTTCGCGCGCGCGGCGCGAGGGTGAACGAGCGCGCACCCGGTCGAGATGCGGCGGTGGTGCACCGAAATTTTCACGCTCGCGAAACGCGAGCTCCTCTTCTTGACCGGCGCTTTTCAAGTCCAGCGTCCGCGTCGGTGCGCGATGTCCGTTTCGTTTCATCTCCCCGGCAAAGGGAGAGCGACGTCAAACCGAGGAACGCAGACCGGCCAAAGAACACTGCTTGTAGGTTTGTTTTATCTGAACGATAGCCCATTAGAAGCGTCGTTACGGTGTTTTCCGGCTTCCCGGAGATTAAACAAACGTAGATAGCCGCGGTGCTCTAATGGACCATTACTCATTTCTTGGAATGTCATGTATTCCGCGCAACCGCTGCGAGATAAGTGCCAGATATGTCAGTCGGAAATTATAGTGAAAATTGCTTTTGTGTTGCATACGGCGACAATTTGTTATGTCATGATAAGTATTCATGTCATTCTTGCTTTAATCCTTTGTTCGACTTGAATTTTACAAAGCTCATCATAAAGTCTATATCGATTGATACTCTAATATGTTTCACAAGATATTTAACCAACCCACTTAATAAATAAACCAATCGGAACATAAATTGTGTATTTTCCACATAGGATTTTATACCATCTCAATATTGAACCACTACTACTTGCTATACGTATCTAGTAGTGATTGACAGGATTTTGGATAACAATTAGCTATTATAGATGGTCCAAGCAATGGTTATTCTATGTAGGCAGACAGTCAATTATTTGCCAAAGTGCTGACTTAGTACTATCTGACACAATCATAGTTAACGATTGGCTGCTTATAAATTGGGTTAAACGGGCTACCATTGGCTTCATTGTAATATCCAACTATCCTACATGAGTCAGTCAATTTGAGTCTTTGGATGAATAAAGAAAAGGTGACCGTATGCGGTTCATTTCGGTCTTTTATCATACCCATTTAGCTTGATCCAAATGCGATCCTTTATCCCAAAAAGATTCCAATCATACACTCATTAGACAATTATATCATACACCAATTGTAAATTAACATCCACAATTCTACTTCCGATTGATCCCATTTCTATTTTATTCTTGAAAGAATGCGTTCGAATCAAAGAGTGATGCCGCTGGTCCATAGGCCATGTGCCCCATTTCTGAGCAGTGAAAAATGTACTTAAAACTGGTATCAAATTAAAGGCTTTGATAAACTGATTACAAAGATATAAGTTTTAGAACCATTTAGTACCATTTAGTTACCGTTCCAACACTACGATCCAAAAAGATCTAAATTTAGGCTACTTTCAAATTGATATTTCAGTTTACTAGAAGTCAAAATGGGCAAATTATCGCTAGTTTTCTAGCTGTCGGGGTAAATACCTGCAAATAACTGACCAGTCTTTGAACGGTCGAACAATACGCGTCAGTGGCCGCGACTAATCGGACAAATGACTTGGCTTTGTTAACCTTTGTGAAGGTGACGGAGCTTCGAAGCATCTCTTATTAGGCACGCGACCCTCGTAGAACGAAGATGATTGCGTCACGACTGTGTCGGGTGGAAAACAATGATCCCCGTGATTTGTAGGAAAGAGTCATTCGGAACCACAGAATAACGCTTAACGCTAATTAAGTGGCTTCCAAAGAATTTTCCAAAGAAGATTTGCCACAAAGGCAGGAATATTACTAAACTCTGTTCTAGTAGTAGTACTGATTATTGTGAGGATGAACTGGTTGTAATGTTGGTTATTGAGGGAGTCCTTGTCTAGATCTCTCGCCGCTAGAAAGGCAACAAAACATAGAGGGGTTGCGCTTCATGGTCCGGAAATGATTCGATATAACCTAAGAACGTCTGATGGAAGAACAGCTAGGGAGGTGACAAATTGAATGTCGCCTTCGTCATGGATGCTGTAAAATCCTATCTGCTCGTAATACAGGATCGATAACACTAGTTCTTCCCGTTTACGAGAGAGAAAAGAGAGGGAGAAAGAGTTTAATACTGACATAAAATGTAATATAAATAATAAAATACACACACACACATATATATATATATTTTTTTTTTATAATATATATTAAACAAAATTAAACATTTTTAATTAATTATTTTTAATTATTATAGTTTTATAATTAAAATTAACTTCAATTTTTTAAATTAATAATTAATAAAAAATTATCTAAAATTTAAAAGTAATGTATATATATATATAATATTCATTAAGTTTAGAAAAAAATAGTATCTGTTTAAAATTCATATATTTAAATTAACAATCATTGTTTTATATATAAACAACAATATTTAATTTTGTTAGAAAAATTTTATCAAAATTATAATTTTATTTGAATATTATAATAGTCTCATAAAAAATATTTTGATCATAATTTTCTTCCAACGTTTTAAAATATCATCATCAACCCAATATTTTGTTTTTCATACATAAAAATTATTTTTAAATAATAAGAATAAATATTTCTTTATTAAATTATATAAAATGTGTTGATGCAAGTAACTCATCTAATCAATAACGCTAATATCTAATAATAACGCTATATAATCTTATTTTAAGATTTACATGCCAGAAATAAAGATATTTTTAAAACAAGAATGTTCTTTTATTTTGTGTATTTTATTTTGACAACCTCTTTTCTCAAGATATATCGGAAAAAGTTTAAGGTGCTTTCGAAATGCACAAGTGGTTTACACTTCAGCTCAAGGCAAACTTTAATGTCGTCAGAAATTCGCTTCCGTGCGTTAATTCGCGTGTGCGCGCGCGCAGGTACATTGAGCGCAGACAAACGCAAAGTGTGAAGCCATCAACCCGCCTATTCACGCAGCAATCAGCGCTCTTTCACGTCTCGCAGCCCAGCCGTAGCTTGAAAAGCTCTTCTGCGCGATTTTCTCTGGTTTTTGTGCGCTCACAGTACCGAACTGCGCGCGACAAATCGTCCGGGCTCGTGACATGTAAATCTCGAAGCGGCGAGCGCCGTTAAAGATCACCCAAGTACCCAAGCTCCTCTTCTTCCCAGCGTGACTCGCTTCGCTCGTCTATGGACTCGATGAACGTTAGACACGCTTGCCTACTTCGGGCAATATCTATGGGTGGGCCCGACGACCCATCGAGGCAGTCGAGAGCGCGCGATGCCCTCAGCCACTTCTCCGTGGCTTCGTTGTAGAGGCAACGACGACGACGATGACGACAACGACGACGATGACGACGATGACGATGACGACGACGACGACGACGACGCTTCCTTCGACCCTCCGGAGGCGTTTATTTGCGAGCGTAACTCTGAGTCCGATCGATTCGCGATACTCCGACCGAGGGCTTTCTCCGTCCTGCCTTCCACGAATCTTTCGCTGCAACGCCGGCGGTTCTCGTGCTGGCTGGCGTTGCCATCTTGTCGCGATCGCGCGATATACCTGTTACGTTTACTTCTCGCCGCCTACATCATCGGAATATACTTCAAGGAATTTTTTTCAGGAAAATAACGCCACTTCATGTAACGTCACCGATTTCTAATTGAATCAAACGTTTCTCTGACTGTCGACAATTTACAATCACGAAATGATAAAAATAAACGTGCTGCCGTTCATCTCTACGTAAACGAGCCTAATGTGATGTACAACTTGTACACGAAGAAAAAAGATTGAATGAATTAACATGACAGTGATACAACTAAGTTTTGACTGTAGAAAATTCCTCCAAGTAGACTTTCACGATTAGACCTAAGGATCTATCACGACGTAAGATAACCGATGTGATGAAAACTGTATAATTATTTTAATTACATTAATGAAGAAAATATATTGTACTGAATTAAACATTAAATTTATACAATAATGTAAGTTCAAGATCATATTGATGCAATTACAGATTTACAAGTAAAGCTACCAAAAAGTTACACTCCGATTTCTTTCTAATTTGGCACAAATGTAGAAGTATAAAAAATATTTAGATCATATTTTTTCATTTTGGGCCACTTTGAGTTTCACGGGCAGATTATAGCTTTTTAATGTTTTCACTCCTATCATGCGACTGTTTATACAGTTTATACAGTTTTGTTTCAAGCTGTAATGTCGAACCCCGACGCTCAGGACAGCTTGGAAAAAATCGCGAATGAGAGAGAGAGAGAGAGATACCATTACGCGTTACGCAAGGGTGCTCGCAGCGACGTATTAGCATGATAATGTGCTCGATTAGGGGCGTGCGCGAGCTACTTGCTTCTCCTGTGGCCAGTCATTGCCAGGGAACGTGCGTCGTTACCGAGCATCTCGATCGAAAAATAAGGGGAGAGGAAGGAAGACAGAGAGGAGGCAGGGCGCAGGGGGATGATGGCCCGAAGGGTACACACACGCCCTTTGGAGTGGACCTGCCCTAAACTAGACTGACAATAAGTCCCCGGAAGAGCGATCTGCCTCCCCCCGAAACCCCCGCAACCCTCCGGCAATAATTAGATCCATTCAATGAGGAGATTTATGTAACTCACCGTGATGGAATATCTTATTCCGCTCGTGGCGCGGAGAGGAGAAACGAAGAGAGAAAGAGACAGAGAGGGGGAGAAGGAACGGACGAGCTCGGCAAACCACAGGCAATAATTTATTTATCACATCTATACGACCGCACGACAGATCGCGCCGACCGGTAAGTCGTTTCAGAGGTTCCAGGGGTGCGGGAGGGTGCTCGAGGAGTAACTCGTTCCTTCTCCAACGATCGAACTGTCTCGATCCATCCGAGAGTGGTTACTTACGGGCGCGATACTTGGACTCAATTAAGCCAATCTTCCGTGAACTCGTGTTTGATCGAACTTTTGTATTCAGTATACACGTCGGAAATATAATCGCCGAGCGCTTTCGATCCGCTGCTCTACGTCGTGTGCTTTTAGATTCTCCTGCGAGTGTTCCTCGAGTGCGAAGAACATGACTTCGTGAAAATATTGCACTTTCTCCCACTGCCGAACGCGACCACGTTCGTTATTTGAACGACGGTTAAATAAGAGCCTGTGTCATAAATATTAAACCTATGAAAATTCATGCGCGTTTTGTTAGATAAACGTCAGGGGCCCGGTCGTTTTTAGTGTCACGTCTGAAAGCTGCTTTCCAGAGCGCGGAGAGAACGGAAGCTTCCGCCGATCGTCATCGCGCAGCTTGCCCGCTCCCGATCATAATCCGCGAGAGTAAAATTAATGAAAAATATCCTGGCCACGCGGCGGAAGGGCTGTCACGTTCTCGACATTAGTTTCTCGTGCAAGAAAGTCTCCCGAGCGACTGCCGTGGCTGCACCCGGCGAGGGAGAGGGGAAAAGGACAAAACATATTTATCGTTCGTCTCTTTACGAGCATCCTCCGTTAAGAGGGTAATTTCGTATATCCTATGTGTCCCGGGATCGATTAGCGGAGATCGCCGTGCGCGTCGTCGTGGCTCGATTGCAACTGCAACTCGGCTGAAAATGCGCCGGTAACCGCGACAGGAAATACATAAGGAATTTATGACGTCGTGCGGCAACCGCGTGCATCGAACGCGCGGTGACCGCGGTTAGTATCGAAAAGCACTTCGCGCCATTCGACGGGGCCTCGCGGGCGTCGTTTCGAGTCGGCGTATTTCCCATTAATGTATGGGAAAATTATCGATCGTCGACTTCGAATCGCTTCGAAAATAGAACGCCGTTACGTCGACGCACACCTCGGCGCGCTAGGCAGCTGTCGTCGCGTACTATGTTAATCTTTAGATCCTTTGATTGCTTTAAGGGGACGTCATACTTGAAATCTTTATCGACGAAGTACTGGCTTTTTTCTGCAAATTTTACATCACACTGGTTGTATAGAATTACAAGTGCTTTTATATGCTACACGTACGTGCAATAATGACAGACTTCTGAAACACGCTTTGATTAATTCCAGATAATCCTGACTTCGGCGCGAATGTAATTGCGCGAATGTAAAGATGGCCGAGATATCCGCACACAGAGAAATATCGTTTTACTGCTAGGAAAAGCAGTTACTCAATTTGTCTCCTTCTCTTAAGACTCCTTGTACCTCGTCGCCGTTGAATTTGTAACGTCAGAGGTGAGAAACGACATACTGAAAATTACGTGCCATTTCTAAACAAAGATAAATATGGACGAAAAAGCACTTGAGCTTGTTTGAGTATGCTTGTAAAATTGTCCGAAAAGTATCCCTTTCCCTTGATGATTAGTGAATAGTCGTATAATAAATGGTGAAATGAAGCATGCAGACAAAACATTTCATCCTTTCATGTGTCTCATTCACCATTTATTATACGACCATTTGTTGATCATTAAAGAATATTTTTCGGACAATTTTACAAGTGTGTTCAAGCAATTTCAAATATTCTTTCGTTCATATTTATCTTTATTCAGAAATGGCACGTAACTTTTGTCAACATATCGTTTCTCGCTTCTGATGTCACAAATCCGACATGGTCAGCGAGGTACAAGGAGCCTTAAATAATCTTCACTAAAGAATATTTTCTTAGTAGATAAAACAGAAGAACATATTTGTTTTAAAAATATCTTTAATTTTTGCATGTAAGTCTTAAAACGAGATTACATTGAGTTAAACGAAGATAAGTTACTTGCATCGATATTTTTTGTATGATTTAACGAAATAAACATATATTTTTATTATTTAAAAATAAAATAAATTTTCATAAATGGAAGCATAAAATATTAGATTGAGAATAGTCAAAATAATTTTGATGGTATCGTTATCATAAAAAATTGCAAGTTTTGTGGAATATTTTATCATACATACACAACATATTAAATCTCAAATGATCGTCATCAAAAAATTATGAATGGTGAAGAAATTCTGAGTTTATTTTCGGTTTCCACATATAAAGATACATAAGAAACACCAGAAATTTCATGTTGACACATCAGAAATTACCTGTTGACCAGTGTAATACTGTCTCTAAGTGCATCAAGAATTGTAAATAATAATATTCCTATAAATTTTTTCTTAAAATCAACATGCCAGCTTTAGAAAAAAATATTCCTGTGGAAACTCTCAAAGGAGCCATTGTCTCCCTTACTTACCGAATGTTGAAGTAATACTCTAGACGGCGCCGGTGATTATGCATCGTTAAAACGTCGTCTCGCAAGGAGAATATTTTTTTTTACGTCTCGGCGATATTTGTTATTTAAAATCATGGCGATAATACGATGGTTAGAATCGAACAAACGATTGCGGTCATGCATACGCTTTGCGCGGTCGGCCGATAAGAAACTTTTAGAGCTGCTTCCAAGTGCCTCGCGAGTCTATTTTTGCTTGGCGTAATGTTAGACCGTACGAAGGAAGGTTTATTACAGCCTATTCGAATCACCTATTGTCATTCCCGTGCATGTTGAAAACACTAACCTCGATAGCGTCTCGCACGCACGCTCAGAACGGTCCCCGACCTTCGAACTTGAATTTAATTGCGCTGCACCTTGCTCCCACTGACTGCGCGGTACAAAAAAAAATCACCGAGCGCACTTGGCAAATTTGAAAATTCTAAGCGTGAATAAGAGTCAATCTTTCCTTCTGTTCATTTACACGCACTTACATTAATGACGTATTTATCTGTGCTCGATAAATAGCAAATATCACGTATCTAGCGAATTACATGATTACAAAAAAAATGTTCTATAACATAAAAAGGCAAAACAAAGGTATAACAAAAGAATAATAAACTACTGCAGAATATCATTCTATTCTTCGGTTACAAAATTCCACAGTAATCTTTATTATAAAATTCTCTTAGTGTGGAAACGTACCAACATTTCCTTCGATAAAATTGTATAATATTCTAGTAAAGAGAATAAACACTTCTCTTGAGTACATAATAATGAGCTTTTCTTAAATTTGCGATGAATATATTTAGATAAGGCTATTATGAAGACAATATTCCTCGTTGAAAGTAACTGTAATTAGGTGAAAGAAAGGAAGTGAACTAAATAATTGCTTTTTTTAGCAGTAGAATGGTATTTATCTCCGTACGTTACGACGCCCTCGACGTTATCCAATCTCAAGTGGTGGAAGACGCTAAACTAGGCGGCTTCACGCCACGACAAATCTTTCAGATGACACCCGGTGGCGGAACCTCCGTGGCTGAAAGCCGACCGGTCGCGTCAGCGTCGGCTGTTCGAAGCGTCACGGTGGTTTACAAAACATCGAGGCGTCGATGTCGTTCTGCACGGGGCACAAAAGCGCGGCACGGCGCTGGCAGTCAATTCGAGTACCATTTAGGCTCCATTTAACTCGAATCAGTTTCACTAACCACCTTCTCCCCCGATCCAACCCGGCGGGGAGAAAGCCGAGGGTTCAATCGCGCGCTGCCATTGAAGAGGCTGGACGACGTTGTGGATTTTCGTCGAGGAGCTGGGCTGGTGTGTGTCCCGCGCTCGCTCGCGCCCGCGGGGTATAAGTGATCTCTTTGGGAAGAGGAGAGGGGGAGAGAAAGAAAAAGAACAACCCCCGGCCCACGGTTCCATCAATTTTCCGTCCCCGCGCTCGCGCCCCCGTTTCGTGTGATTTGACACACCTCGAGGGCCTGGTCGTCCGTCGATCGTACAAATGACACCCGGGACACCGCTCGCTCGTTGTATGCGTGTCTACGGCGCGTCGTGCGACCTCTCAAAACTCGACCGACCACGGGGATGAAGGACCTCGCGGGATTCGTTACGCCCGTACACCGCGATTCGTCGTTGGACGTGTCTGAATAGTCACTGATGACTTGATACTCGGCTATGCGAACGCTGGAAGCCGGAACGATGAGGCCCTGGCGCCGTATCGCGCCGCTTTGTACGCGCCCGTCCCTTTTTATAAAGGTACTCAAGATACTGATTCTGCCACTCTCTCTGTCTCGCTCTTTCTCCCTGCCGGCGAGATCAATGTTGGCTTTTTTTGCGACAGCGGACGATTCTGTGACGACTCGGTCGTTTCGGTAAACTGCAGTCGAGAGAGAATCGCAGATCGAATAACGATAGATTAGAGGAATTAAGATACTCCTAATAATTAATCGTGTTATAAGGGCCAATTAAAGTTTGTGCATGAGTCTCGTAGTGCAATAATAAAACGAGCCAAAAAACTTTCAATCAATATAATGAAGATGGATTACAAAAGTTCAGACATTTCGACTCTTCAACAAAATCTGATCAATAGAAACCTACAAAAGTCTAATTATAAATGTAGTGGCTTGTAAAACGGTTTAGACACACTGAAGTTGGGGATTCGCCAAACTGTTCGAATTGATAGTCTAATAATAATATATAATAGTAACAAATAATATAATTACTAAGAAAACCTGTCAAATAATGATTCTCCATTTTGACAGTTTGATGAGCTCTCAATTTGATTGTGTCTAAATCGTTTTGCAGCGAATCGACGTTATGATTTCTAGTAATCATAATCACGTTTATGAAGCGCCTCACCCCCATCTACCCTTCTATATATTTGTAATAAATGTTTAGTAACAACGTCACTCACAGAGTAGTTTAGTAATCTAGAGTTAAGGCTGTTTTATAATAGTAGCAGTGTCGATTGCGATAATCACTTATAATCAAAGAAGGTTGGTACATGTGTGATTGTGCGCGACAATGTTTTAACATTCTTGAATTAATAACTAAAAATCTACGTGCTCATTTGCAAAATAACAAGGTATTTTTATTCAGTTTGGGCCTGATGTACACGATTGCAGACGTCGCCATCACAACTCATCTACCGTATCGCGCGTATGTGTGAATCCACTCCACCCTCAGATATGTGTAATCGCACATACATTCACTAATCTTCCTTAATTAATGATTCAAAATTCTGGTTGTTTGCAAAATGGTAGAGGAATTTTGTGTTCAGTTTGATCAGTTCTATAACGGGCCTGTCAGATATCTTGTATAACAAATTCTACTATTGTTTTTGCGCTTTTCGGGTAAACTACGTCTCGAAGGGCTTTACAAATAAAATGTCTACCCCATCTAACGACCTTTACGCGCGCGAATAGATAGAATTGCTTTAATTCTCGGCGCATCGGTGCAGCTTTCGGCGAAATTTCCGGTAATTCCGCGTACCACGTTTCCACGGTTGTGGCGCGCCGAAAAGGTATTACACACTCCGGCGTGTGTTGAGAGCGAGGGA
>NW_022639784.1:24281-32274 GCF_010583005.1 Odontomachus brunneus | reverse complement strand
GGGGGGGGGGGGGGGGGGGTACAGAACGTAAAGTAAGTATATAAAAGCAATTCGTGTGTGGCCCGGAGATGGCCGGTTCTTCACCTCGCGAACGAGAAGTCGGTTCCCTTTGATGTTGCGCCTACCCGCGCCTGGTGGGAGTCACTTCTACCGTCTTCTGCTTCACCCGTCTCCCTTCACCGAGCGAGTCCCCCTCGCCCTTCGCGCGGGCATCGCCGTCTTGCCCTCTCCTGCCGCTATACACGATCGAACCCTTTTCCCTTCGTTCCCCGCGATACGTTTTCTCGATTTGCCGTTTTGACAGTCGCTAAGGGCGAATCCGCGGGGAAAATGGAAGCGGGCGATCTTGCGGTTGCATTTGAGCAAAATGATGGGTCGGTTCGATTTTTGAGTCATTTTTACTTTACAGAATTTAATAGGAATGAATTATTCGTGAAGCACGTAATCCGCCGTTACCTATGATATACTATACTGATACACATCTATGTAGTGAGGTTAAGCTTTAGGCACTTCGACGCTAAGGAGCTCTGCGTAATAATTTTCCTCGGAAGTGTACGTCATCTTTTTAAATTTATACATTATGCAGCATGTAGTAGATAATACGTTTACCTTAACACTTTCTCGCACGGGTATATTACCGTCGGGCTTTTAGAATTATTAGTTTCAGATCCACCGAAAAGAGTCATCGTCCGCCATGCGAATTATGCATGCGAGTTGAGTCGACGATCAACGCGATCGCCGCTAATTATGATAATAATAATTGCACTAATAATAGCCCACGAGACGACGCGAGGAAAAGAGAGAAGGAGCAAGGAGGAGAGAGAGAGAGAGGGGTAATTAATCGAGAAGATAATATCGCTACAGTTACAGCCGAGTTCACCACGAACTCGCGAGAAATGGCGACGATAGCGAATCGTGAAAAGAGACGCGCCGCCAGTTACAGCCGCGCGTTATCGCTAACATCGCGTTAAACAGTTCGAGCGGTTAGCGTAACGAGTTAATAACTCCCATTAGAAAATATCCAACTATTAGCTGCGAATGTATTAATATTGCTACAGCAAGGCGTAATTGCTCTCTAACGGCGGTGCTGTTACAAATTGCTGAAGTGTTACCACACGGCGCGTCTCTCCTCGAATATCTAATAATCTATTCCAAGATAATCGTGCTTTGCGTATACACTTATTTGCGTTCCATTGGGTAACAGTTGTTCGTGCTTTTAGTGCCTCGATAATTCGCACGACTCGATGATATACGCGGCGATGAGTTTTGGGAAAATTCTTGTTGCATGTCGATTAGGCGTTTATACAAACATTTCTTTCTCTTCGCGACTAGTCTACATTAATTTTATTCATTTGCTTACGGGAATCATCCCTCTGATACATGTAAAGGAATCTGAAGTATAATGGGAATTGTAAGATTATTTTTTTACTCATTTATTTAAATAAGATTTAAACGGGAATTGTAAGATTATTTTTTTACTCATTTATTTAAATAAGATTTAAATAAGATTTAATATTGCTGTAGCAATATTAAAAATAAATCAACTTCGTATCGCGTCAAAGAGACTGATGATTCGACAGTACTTCTTAAACGTCTAGAAACAAATGTAAATCGATTTCTATATGCCTTTTATTTGAAATAAAAAATATGGTAAGGTGGCAAATATTGAATGGTAAGAGAAATTAACTATTTTATATAGTCAATACAATTGGAATATTTGGCAAATATATTTGGTACATGTAACTATATTCCCAAAAGGTGCTTTACCATATATATAGAGTAATAAGATGGTGACTATAAATCTGTGTTCATTCTACTATATCTTCATGTTTAGAACTATAAATATATGTTTGAGGCCAAAACGAACTATAAAATATAGTGAGATTATAGTTATTCCAACTATTTTTTTCTCTCAGTGAACGATAACGATGGAGATTTCTTCAAATCTCCTTCTGTTTATTCACAACTCGTCTTCTCGCGTTCTATCCCTTCCTTCTTTCCTTGTCTGTTGTTTCCTTCCTTGTCTCCAGCTTCGTCTACTGTCATCTCTTTCCCAACATTAGCTTCTGTCTCTCTCTTCCGTCATCTATCTTTATCTTATTTCTTTTAACCGATTATTGATAGAATCATTCGCAATAAAATATCCAATTTGAAAAAATTCCAATTTCCCTCATCTCGTGGGAGATCGGTTTACTACTTAAAAGACGCGATTGTCTCACGACGACGATCTTGCGAAAGCAGCGAACGACTTCACCTCCGAACCCCGTCCTTTTTTACGTCAATGTAAGACGATCGAGCGATTCGCCGGTTATTTATTCGCGGGATGTTATTCAACCGAGTTATCGTCGTATCACGATCGCGAATCGAGGATCCCTCGCGGCAATTATTTTCCTGCATCATCGCGCGCACGTGGAAATTCGATTAACGATCGAGGCGAACGCGTCGTCATAAATCACCCGTTGCGCGCTGCAGCGGCGCGGCGCGGCGCGACCCAACGCGAAATCAAAAGTTATCTACGAATTAATTAGCGCGCTCGCGCGTACGTTAACGAAGCGTGTCAGCGTTTGTCTATCGCGCAACGTGGTCTTTCTCTCTCTCTCTCTCCCTCTCTCTGTTTCCCTCCCATGTTGCGCGCGCGGAGCGGAGGCCGCGTGTATGCATCGTCACACGGCTTAACACGAGATGCGAGATACGCGGAGTAAGGGAAGTTACAATCGGAATTCCAGCGTAACGTGAAATTAAGAATTACACAAGCAATTACCCCGCTCGCTCGAGGCGGCGGTGTATCATCTTCCAATTATTACTCGCACGATATCCATCGTCGACGGGATCCAACGCAAGAAATACTTTGTCACTTGTCGTCGTCTCGCGTAGACAAGAAAATACGCCTTCCGCCTGGCGACTTGCGGCAATAGGATATTTCTAACGATAACGAACATACTTCGTCGTTCAAGTGCGAGCTAAAGAAATTATATAGTTTAGTAGATACGGGTGAAAGATTAAACCGTTACAAAGTTGAAAATAATACCATGCTTTTACATACAGCCAGACGATCTTATATAAAGATATACGGAGATATATTATTTAAGTATTGCTTAGGATATATTATATGGATGTTTTCCAACATGAGACACAGAAAACACTGTGCTTGGCGTGGAATGTTCCAATAATGATACAGTGTTGCATAAATTTTAGAAAAGCTCATTGTTATGTACTCAAAAGAAAAGATTTTAAAGTGTTATAAAATGTTGTCAAAGAGAAGGATTATTTGATGTTATATAAATAAGCAAACCAAACTTTTGTCTTAATTTAATATTCCTGATTGAAATGCGAAACTTAATATAAATATATTTTAACTGTTATATTAACTTAATATAAATATATTTTGGACAAATTTCATGCTAATATGACGTAACTTTGAAGAGAGAAGACGTTATTTTGTCGGTGTTTTCAGATATGGTATCGCCTTAAATTATCGCACCCGACATTCAGCGACGGCTCTTAATACCTCTTATAATTCTGGTTGCTTACCATCGAAGTCTTCAATATTTTTTTAATCTCTTATTTTAATCTCTTATACAAAATTATTGCATAAAGGAAAGTGTCTTACGTCATGAAGTCACAGCTTTGGTAGAAATTCATCATTTGCATTTCGCAAGCAGCCGCGTGTGTAACGCAAGAGTCTACCGCGATGTGTGTCTAAGGAGATGTGTTCGCGCGATTAACAATGCCACGATTGTGACTGTATCGATAACAGTTACCGGGACAATTGGTTCTCCCAACACTCTATCGACATATCTAAATAAATAATAAAATCGTTCGCAATCGCCAGCGCAGCATATGGCGTTAAGTGCAGCGTATGGGTCGTTACAACACTTTTAGCCTGCGATCGATATTCTTTTTGCGTAAATGTCACCGTATACAGTCGCACGCCGTCGCGCTAAAATAGAAAATGACTACTCGCAATTTTCCCAGCGACTATACAAAATCCAATGCTTGCTGACAATTACAAGTTGCTCAGAAGGCATACCGTAAGGGAGACTGGACCTAGATGACCCCAGAAATATGTTGCTCGTGTGCTTTTGTTAGCATTTATCTTGAAAGGATCAAAAAGAGGAACGAAACTAGGGATACAAGATCACGAAGTGATTCTTGCAGAGCATGCTTTTGTTAATATTTATCTTGAAAGAGAAGGAACAAAACAAGGGATACAAAATCACGAAGTGATCCTTCCAGAGCATGGATATTCTTTTTCCTGAATTTTACTAAAATCGGAATAATATTACAGTAAAAAATATTTGTGAAGATGCGAATACGACGAGAGTTGGAATTCGAAAAAACGATCAATTCCGAGGAGCGGCCGCGAGCGACGTAAGCGAGCGATACCGAAGTGAGAATTCGGTCAACAAGGATTTGTTATATTAGACTTGGCGACTGCGAGTAGCGGGCAGTCGCCTTCAATCATTCATCCGCGATTATTTTTATTTGTGGGATATACAATTCTATTATTCAATTTATTATTTAGTCATTCTATCGACTGTCTCATTAATGTATTCATATATAAAAAAATAATTCAACAGTAGCAAAGTATATATTTTCGAGCCTCTTGAAATTTTATATTAATATTCTCCATCGTGAGTGAATAAAGTTAAGCGATATGTTAGTGACTAGAATGAAGTTTCTTGCAAGTTTATGATATATTGTTTCAGATAATAAAAGCAATTTCAATTTATAACATGATTGAAATCAAGCGTATGGGCGGATGAGGTAAAGTTGGCCCATAATTAAGGACCAGCAGGAGGACTATGGAGACCTCTGGAGATCCTGGAACTAATTAGGATGCATATTTTACATGTAGCTTTTTTTATCTTACGCCACTGAGCAACTGAACTCGGTACAGGGTAAAGTGGCCATATTGCCGTATATTTATATTTTAGTTATTACAAGACAAAATATACGGTTAGCAGAATGTGGCGGAGTATTAACACATAGAAGAAAGCTGCCTCTATCGTATTTGTAGTCAACGAATGAATGGTCTGAGAAGATGCACCTTCGAAATTCTCCGGAATGTGAGACATCAAGCCCCTACTTGTGAGCGTTGCTTTTCGCAACTTTTCGCAACGACGCGATTTTAGAAACTTCCGTTACCGGAACGTACCGTCGCGGGGGAAATGAGAGTGGAAACAGCTGCGCGACAGCTGTATTTTTCTGAACGTTTTCACTCCCGTTCCCGATCAATTGCACTGTAACGTTACCGAGCCTCGCCGTCGTATCTACTCTGCGCTCGCGCGTTGAATCGCGCGTTATCTTCGCGTTCGACTTCGCGCCGCTTTCACACTCCGAACGCTAAATACGGGCCGATTAAACGTCGCTGGTGTGTTTAATAGCGTGTATAATAGAAACGTAGAGTTAATTATTTCCCATCCCTTCCCCTCACGCCTGGCTGCACGGTGCCGAGCTCTCAGCGGGGGACAAAAGGAAAAATGGCCGATTAATCGAGCGAGCGTTCGGGGCAGTCGAATTGAGAAATCGGTAAAAAGTCAATTAGCCAACGGCGCCCGAGAGGCGCGCGGCTTCTCCCCCTCCGCCCCCGTTTCCGCGCCGGGTCCGCGGAAGAATCCGCAAAAAGACGGTAGAACGGCTAATTTGCCCGCGGCTTCCTCGTGTCGGAGGGAGGGACGGCGGGGGGAGGGGAAGGGGTGCAGCCGCGGGTGTAATTAAAACGATCAAACAGTCTCTCGATCCGCGGCGCGGTTAATACGCTGCCGTCGCGCGCGCGGCAATTGCGCTGCGCGCGCAAGCGAGGATGAGACGATGCGCGGGCGATTCGAGGCAATCAACGAAATACCGTAATGTCCCGCGTACTCCGACCGTCCTTCCTCTCCTTCCCTCCCCCTCCTCCTCTGGCCGTGCTGCCCTCTTCATTACGGCGCTCGCCACCCCGCATGTAAATTGTCCGCCGCGTTTCCAGGAGCAGGTATAATATCATTTTAATGACGAAAAAGCCGCGCGTCGACGGCAATTAATCCAGCGAAAAAATCCGTCCCGCGGCCCCATAGCGCTCACGTCGCGCCGTCGATTACGACGTTCCTTTTCTCCTTCGTCTGCGCTCTTCCCCTTTCCTCGTCATCCTCATCATCACGTTCCTCCTCTGCTGCTTTCCACGACGGCAATGCGTCAAAACGTATTCATAACGTGCGAGAACGCGTGTTCTCTTTTATTAATTTTACTTTTCAGTTACTAGACAAAGGTTAATGTAACTGTCTCGTAACTGCCTAAAAACTATTGAATTTCTACCAAGGTTATTGATCCTGCGAATTTAGGATATTCGGTCTTCTATTTTATTTGATAAGTAGGATAAACTTTTTGCAATAATATAATAAAGTTTCAGTAATACTGCTAATAATTATAAACATAGAATCATATTAAAACAGATAGAAAATAGATAGACCGATTCGAGGATTTTGAAAATTGGCTCGTGTTTTCGTGTAAGAATAGATGAGCAGGGAATCTCGCGTGGATCTTTCTCTTGACGCCTTCTCACCTTTCGACGTCGCGTCGTTCTTCGCCGAATCGAGTCCGCTAAAATAGTCATGAAATAACGAAGATAAGGGTGGAAACAATATTCAGAAATATAAGCAATTCCTTTTGTTCATGTCGGGAACGAATTCCAGCGATGCAGATGAGACTTAATGATGACCATCGACGCCCCGACCACTCTGATATACGCCTTGAGAGCCGTAATTTTCTCGCGAGCAACTTCGACCACGCGACGTCTCTATTTGCACTTCAAATTTTATTGGGATCCGTCACGAGACGAACGAGCGCAGTTCAATCGTGTCTAATCGCTCAACTTCGTGGGAATCCCGCCGTTATAATGAAGTTGCCGCGATCACGTATACCTTTCGATGAAAGGTTTACGCGAGTTATCGAGAACGTGTCTAGACTGAAAAGATTCCGCTACTGAAATTCAATATTCATGCAATTTCTATGTTTCCTGAAGAAACCATTTATTGTATCCACTGTTGCTCTCAAGATAAATATCAAAAATAATATTCCTGAGGCCATGTAGACCTGATCTGAACTTCCTACTTCACAACTACCCGGGTAGGAATTTAAAAGAGGGCTTGTAAAGGCCCTAGATAGCTTTTCCCCATTTCTGTCTAGGCGCCATTCAGACAAACCCGAATAGGCCCTGTACAGAGATGTAACGCTTTTGTAAGTCAGGGCCCGATTTGTAAATCTGACGAGGCCCTATTCTGGCACGCCCATGTAGGCCCTATCTAAACACGTCTAAGTAGAAAAAACATTCTTTTATGTATGATATGTACTACTTTTTTTCTAATAACTATTTGTAAAGGTCCCAGCGCTTGCTGATTTTATTTGAAAACTTTAGATTACTTGATTCCAATGCAACATCACATTTAAAAATTCTCACCGACACTGGTGGGACTCGAACTTGGACCCTGTCTAAGGCATCTCTAGATTATGAATTTGTTGCTTTAGACTATGCCACTTCTTCAATCGATATAAGCGTCTTATATTTTATTCATATATGTTGTGATTAACACAGTAATATAATTTTTTTATAATATAACTTAATAAAATTTTAATAAAAATTATATTTTTCGTACTTTTATTATTAATTTAACTCTTAGCTAATAAGGTGAGGTCTACAAAATCCCGCACTTCCATTTCGTTATTTTTAAATTTTTATAGTAAAATTTTTTTATTGTTGATTGTTATTAAATAAATAAAGTCATGAAAGACTATAAACTTTGAGTAATTATAAAGGAGTACAATTAAAAGAAGGAGAAACCTACCTTACCATATAAGATTTCATTAAATTAATTAAATTTATATATAAATATATAAATCAACGTTTATTATAAGCGATTTCTGAAATATTTTAGTGAAAAAGATTTTGATAAAATGTTGCACAAATATTTCTAAATTATTTAAATGTTATATTTCAATATAATTTCCAAGTTAT
>NW_022639784.1:6148-21459 GCF_010583005.1 Odontomachus brunneus | reverse complement strand
AGCTTTTCCCCATTTCTGTCTAGGCGCCATTCAGACAAACCCGAATAGGCCCTGTACAGAGATGTAACGCTTTTGTAAGTCAGGGCCCGATTTGTAAATCTGACGAGGCCCTATTCTGGCACGCCCATGTAGGCCCTATCTAAACACGTCTAAGTAGAAAAAACATTCTTTTATGTATGATATGTACTACTTTTTTTCTAATAACTATTTGTAAAGGTCCCAGCGCTTGCTGATTTTATTTGAAAACTTTAGATTACTTGATTCCAATGCAACATCACATTTAAAAATTCTCACCGACACTGGTGGGACTCGAACTTGGACCCTGTCTAAGGCATCTCTAGATTATGAATTTGTTGCTTTAGACTATGCCACTTCTTCAATCGATATAAGCGTCTTATATTTTATTCATATATGTTGTGATTAACACAGTAATATAATTTTTTTATAATATAACTTAATAAAATTTTAATAAAAATTATATTTTTCGTACTTTTATTATTAATTTAACTCTTAGCTAATAAGGTGAGGTCTACAAAATCCCGCACTTCCATTTCGTTATTTTTAAATTTTTATAGTAAAATTTTTTTATTGTTGATTGTTATTAAATAAATAAAGTCATGAAAGACTATAAACTTTGAGTAATTATAAAGGAGTACAATTAAAAGAAGGAGAAACCTACCTTACCATATAAGATTTCATTAAATTAATTAAATTTATATATAAATATATAAATCAACGTTTATTATAAGCGATTTCTGAAATATTTTAGTGAAAAAGATTTTGATAAAATGTTGCACAAATATTTCTAAATTATTTAAATGTTATATTTCAATATAATTTCCAAGTTATATTTCGGAAAGCTTGCTGTGTGGAACCCTATGACACGCCTTATTTGGAAGACTGTATTTTTGAGAATCAAAATCATAGGTATTTTGGTTTTACTTCAAACTTATGTAAATTTTACTTCAGTCTAAGACTGTAAACTAAAATTTTGTAAAACTTTAAACTATTTCAAGAATTGAATAAACAAGAACTGACTAAATTATATAAGTATATGTCTTTGAATTATATAAGTACATTGTGTTGATGTCTACAGACATCCATATCTATGCCTATTTGGGGCCTATTTACAAATTTTCCTTTAGAAATCTTTTTGCTTGACTATATGTAGGCCTAATGATGGCAGAACTTATTAAGGGCATCCCCAACAGCGCCTATTCAGAGTCTGTTAGGAAATTCTACTCAGAATTTGTCTTTGTAGGTCCTTTCTAGGTGCAACAGTGGTAGGCCTAGTTAGGAGCATCCCCAATAGTGCCTACTCAGGGTCTGTTAAGGAAATTCTACTCAGAATTTGCCTTTGTACACTCTTTCTAGGCCCAACGATGCCAAGACTATTTTAGGGCATGCCTATCTAGGCCCTTTATGGACTTGAGGCATGCCCCGATAAAATCCTATCCGGGTAGAGTTTCTTTCTTGATGTGTTGGAATATTTTCCTTTTGGAACGGAATCCTGATGTCATTTAGAAGAGAATCCCGCTAATGAGATTATATTTTCGGATGTTTCTATAATATTATATATATCTTCTTATATTTGATATGTCGGCAAAGTTATTAGTAATTTATATAATCTGTAATATACATATGCTGTAAAAGAAGAAACTGGTTATTCTTAATCATGTTGCTATGCTTACTGTATCGTTACTAGTAACAGCACACAACAATTTATCTATTTTTAAATTGTAACATTATTCCGATTTTAATGAGATTCGGTTTTATTAAAATCAGATCTAAGTTCAATCAATCAAAATCAGTCTAAGCCCTGAAAGAGCCATTTCGCAATTTTGCACTGCTCCTCTCAGATAAATACTAAGAAATATATATGAGTAATATAATCCTGGGGCGATCTAGATCCGATCTCCCCCAACTGAGAAGAAAATTTCCTCAAGATCACGAGTTAAAAATGAGTGACAATTTCCAAAGCACATACAGCAACTTCGAGGAGGCGGAGAAAATTGGAGACGCGTGACTGCGCGAGAAATGGTCGATCTCCAAATAAAAGTAAACGATACGTGCTAGTTAGTTTATCCAGAAGACACGGTTTATCGCACCGAACATGTCGAAGTGCAGCGCAACGAGTGGACGACCAACCGCGTGCGCGAAGATAAATCACGGCGCACTGTCGGAATGAAGTTTATGATTATTTATAGAACAAAAAACGCGGCGCGAACATAAATCTCGCCGATCGCGATCGGTGCTCGCTCGTTTTGGTAAAAGAAAACACCCGTCATTGATTTATGCGAAACGACGCGTTTCGCGGAGGCCGTTGCTGGCCAGTCTTAATCTCACCAAGCCAGCCAACCAGCCGTAGTTCGAATGAACAAGCGAGCAGCTCTGTGAGCCGGCCATAAATACGAATTCTAATACACGACACGATGCAATTGACACGTGCAATTACGTCCCGTTGAAATCGAGATATCGAGGGAGAAAGTCGCGCCACGTCGGAGACCGCACTGAAGTCGCCGAAGACGTGCACTGAGTACACGCGCTAAATTGCCTTTTTCTTATTTTGCAAATCTTACATGTCGACTTAGAGACAAAAGTCGGCCATTTTTTACGAATTAATACTCGAATAGAAATTAATTTGGGTGTGTTCCAAGTCTGTAAAAGTCTTAGCGAGGCATGTCCCAAAATAGATCTGTTATCATTGGACCTAGATATAGGCAAGAAAGACAAATTCTTACTGGAAATTCGTAAATAGGCTGTGAATAAGCACTGACGTGGATGTCCCTAACAAGGCTGGCCATTGTTGGACCTAGATATTATCAAGAAAGACAAATCGTTAGTAGAAACTCATAAGTAGGTCCTGAGTAGAATGACTGACACTGACACGAGTGTCCCTAACAAGGTCTGCCGTCAATGGAATTAGATATAGTCAAGAAAGACAAATTCTTACTGAAAATTCGTAAATAGGCTGTGAATAAGCACTGACGTGGATGTCCCTAACAAGGCTGGCCATTGTTGGACCTAGATATTATCAAGAAAGACAAATCGTTAGTAGAAACTCATAAGTAGGTCCTGAGTAGAATGACTGACACTGACACGAGTGTCCCTAACAAGGTCTGCCGTCAATGGAATTAGATATAGTCAAAAAAGACAAATTCTTACTGAAAATTCGTAAATAGGCTGTGAATAAGCACTGACCTGGATGTCCCTAACAAGACGGGCCATTGTTGGACCTGGATATTATCAAGAAAGACAAATCGTTAGTAGAAACTCATAAGTAGGTCCTGAGTAGAATGACTGACACTGACATGAATGTCCCTAACAAGGTCTGCCGTCAATGGAACTAAATATAGTCAAGAAAGTCAAATTCTTAGTGGAAGTTCGTAAATATGCTATGAGTAGGCATTGACGTAGATACCCCTAACGAGGTCTGCCATCAGTGGGCCTAGATATAATCAAGAAAATCAAATTCTTTAAGTCTAATTAGGCATATCAAGATAGGGCCTAGTTAGATTTACAAATCTGGCTCTAGTTTTCACGAGCGTTACATTTCAGTGTCTAAGTAAACTTGCCTTTGCAATGCCTAGACAAGAAACTGTGGAAAAACTGTATAAGCCCTTTCCAGGCCAGAAATTTTTAAATTTCTACTTGGATCCTTTCGCTCGTTTAGAGTGAGATTTCACTCCAAAAAATTACATCGTCCATTTATACGGAAAATAGCACAAAGAGTAATACTATAATCTATAGATTTATGTACATAGACTAAGCGCTCCATAAGAGGTCGTGAAAACTACATTTTAAAAGAGTAGCCTGTGCCACGGGCATTCGATCTCTGTCCAGCTTAATTCCTATTGGAGAAAGCTGGCGAGAAGTAAAACATGGTGGGGACTGACGCATAAATATTTTGCTGTATGTCGAAGATAGCGTATCTGCGAAGAAGATTATTGCTGTCCTTTATATCTTAGTCCTTATTCTGAACTCTCTTTTCTCAATAAATGTTTTTCTCTAAATGTGTTATAAGCCAGTCTTTCTCAGAAGACTTATATGTTATATTTAGAAGCATTTTTATCGATAAAAGAGAATGTGCAAAATTTCTGAAAAACGCCATCGGCAAGATTATACGACGAGCGTTTCAATACGATACGAGTGTTTTCTTATCTTTCAATATGTACACTTAGAAAAAAAATAACTCTTTTAGTGTAATTGAATTTTCTGTTATCTGACGACCAAATAAAAAACTCGGTTGTAGGAACAGAAAGACTGTTATATAGACTATGCCTTCTTACATGAGGGCTTTCTTATATTAAAGACAAAGGTTCTTATTCAAAATAAGAACCTTTGTTTTTAATATGAGAAAACTCTCATATAAGAAGGCAGTCTACATAACAGTCTTTGTGTTCCTTTTATTTGTCAAATAACAGAAAATTCAATTACACTAAAATAGTTGCTGTCTTTTCCGTATACATATTGAAAGACAAGAAAACACACACCGAAACGCTCGTCGTATGATGTTGCGAACGGTATCGATGGCGTTTTTCAAAAATGTTGCACAGCGTCGTCGAATTCACGGCACAGCGTAGTCGTGTTTTCGATCGGCAAGCCTTGTCGCTAATTCTGCTCGCTTGCACGCGCTCCTCTTCGGCTCTCGTTCCATTATTAATCTCCGGCGACGAGGTAGAGCGCGGGTGCGCACGGCGTATCGATTTCGTCCTTATAATATATGTACTTTGTTCGAAAAGCGAACTTTACCGTGTGCAGTGTATTACCGTTGAGGCTTTGGAAACGGACGGCGAAGTTCAGTTTCAACGAGGCAATTTCTCGTTTTCCCTCGTATTATCCACTACCGAACGCGGGGTGCAAAGGGTATAATCATAAGAGTCGCAGTACGTTGGCGCTCTCTCTCTCTCTCTCCCCCCCTCCTCTCTCTCTTTCTCTCTCTTTCTTTCTCTCTATGTTATTCTGAATCGTAAAACATTCATGGAATCGAATGACAATTTGGTTGCACGCGTGCGCAAATTTTTTAAAACTTCAAACCAGCAGCACGACTTTCAAGTTTCGATATACTCGTGCGTGCATTTGAGAGAAGCTTCTTCAAACGATTCGTCGGGCGAAGCGGCCGTCTCCCGTAAGTGGGTTTAACGACGTTACTGTCAATTAGCAACAATATCGTGTCGTAAGGAAACTTGAAATAACTTATGATAAAGTTGTTCTTAGAAGAGAGGAACATTCAAACAAAGAAAGAGGCATCGAGGCTATAGAATAAAAAAGAGGCTAACAGCTCTTGTTGTTTAACGCTCCACGGCACGGCGCCGTATCCAAGATGGCCGTCGCCGTAAATGCATGAAATATTCAAGAAATCGAAGTACATTCTATAATCCCATGACGAGCGTTGATGTGGCCAAGCTGTCAGTTTCCAACTACTTTTCCCACGATTTTAATATAAACGCGACCGGCGCATCTCTTCTCTGCCACTTTGACGTCGCCTCGCGTCCCCTTTTCGCGCCGCGTCTTATGCGCTCCCTATAATATTTCCCGTAGCTTCTTTTATATGTTTTACTATATTGCGAATTGCGAAGCATCTATAGGCGATAGTGTGTAAGCGCTGGACTAAAAAAAAAAAAGAACAGAAGTTTAGCTAATTTTTAAACGGAGGCATTGCATGTCTTATTGTTTGGGGCAAATTTCTTTCTTCGTATTTCTTTTGTATTTCTATTTCGCCATTCTGTGTGATATGGCTTCCATATGTGAACTATTCATAAGGCTGTAATCTTGAAAAATCGACCATTAAAGTTGTTGCTAAATTTATGTATATCTGTGTAAGTTTCGAGAAAAATAGTGATATCAATAGTGATCTAAAGAAATGTTATAGAGTAACATTTGAATTGACCATTGGTTTCATCCTTGACGATGTTCTTAATGATTGAAAGTAATTCAATTCTTCATGGTAATATTTATAGTCTAAAATAAAAATATACACAAGAATTAGAAGGACTCGACAATCCAAGAAAAGTATAGGGATTTATTTATTTCGATTTTTTGATATATGACTCGATAATAATGAATTCCTCTTAATTAATTCCGTTAAAAGGGTTAACCAGAGCTTTCCTCGCAATTTTAATCCCGGGTATCGTCGGTTCAATTAAAGCTCTCCAAAAGAAAGGAAAATAGATTGCGTAACCAGTCGGTTGAAGAAGCACACACCACGACGACGTGAGCGGATATCCTTCCGGATGACTGAAAGGGGTGCGATCATCGAGGCGAGCTCCGTTAGTCGATAGATTACACCCACAAATAACGAAATTGTTCATCACGCGACACCCAGGAAACGTCCCGGCCCTTTGTTGGCGCGAGAAGCGAGAACCGTTAACGCCGTGAACGACTACGCGACTACAAAGTGTCGAGCAAATAGTCGACGATGTAGTCGAAGCGAGGCGCGCGAGGTAGCCGGAAACGAATTACGGGAAATGATAGACTGCATTAGTCCGCGACGCGCGGCGCGAACACGTTGCACCCCCGCCGCCGCCGCCGCCGCCGCCGCCGTCACCGTCGCATCCCACCCCCGTCGCATTGCCCATTGGCGGCCTCGTGGTGTTATTATTTTCGATGCTGTTTAATTTCCGGTTTCGTAACAGATTGCACCTCGACAGCGTGCATTGCGACGACAACAGCCGCCGCCGTGCTGTCAGGCGTCTCTTCCCTCTAGGGACCTTCTTTCCCTCCCTTGGAAATTCTTCTCAAATAAGAACCGCCACGTCGTGGATGAATGCGGAAGAGACCACTTTAAGATCCCTTTTTATCGCGGAAAATTAGTTGCACTGTATAATTGCACATTTGCAATGTTGAATTTGCAAATGTCGGTTGAAAGACGCCCCATGTCCATACAGAAAAAATTATTATCCACTTAAAACTAATATAAACAATTATCAACAATTATTATTTCATAAATAAATCAAAGTTTAGTCAATTAATTTTATAAATATTTTATTTAATATTTTTTCACCACTGAAGAAGGTTTGAGAATAAGATCGAAACGCGTTTGGTGACTTTTTGTATATTGAATTAATGAATTGCTTTTTCATCTTATTGTGGACTTTCACTAATATTTACATTAGTTGATATCGCACTATAGCACCTGTGCCTAAACTCTCAACCCGGCCTTGTATTTTATCCCTCATTTGTTTCAAACGAGTTTTTTCTTGTTTTAATTTAATCAATTAAATTTTTCTCAGCTTAATAATTGATTTGAATAAATATGTTTCAATTCAGCTAATTGACGATTAATTCGAGTCAAATCAATCAAAAAATGTTTATTTGACAATTGTTTTCAACGAATTCAATTAGAGGCCGTTCAACTGATGATTGATATAAGCGAAGCTAATCAGAGATTGTTCAATTAACAATTAAACTAAATAAATTTAATTAAAGGCCGTTTAATTGACCATTGATATAAGCAATGAATAATATGAACATACACTTGGTTACAATGAAGTAAGATATTCATCAAACTATCACGATTGAGAGCTACTACTGACGAGCTTGCGCAGTAATCAATTATGACAGGAGTCGAGAAATGACAGCATACGAGAGATCCAAAGTCATAACTGCAACTCTAAGGATTTAGACAAAACGTAAATATATTTTCTTAGTCCTTTATCTAATAGATGAGTATAATAAAAAGCCAATATCTATACTATTTCGGCTGTCATAATTGATTATTACGCAAGACTGTCAATAGTGGATCACAATTGTGACAATTTAGTGAGCTCTTTCCTCTGCATAGAAATTTCACAAGATATTTGCAGATACAGCATAGTTCCGATAAAAATACTCAAATTTGCTCCACAATTAATTATCTCACTACTAAATTAATTATATCAATGGAGAATTTAATTCTTAAACATGGATTCTTAAACCATAGAAGGAGGAGGACGTACTAGGTAGCGGCGGAACGCCGTGCGTTTAAGATCTGCGTATCTTTTTCGTTCGAAAAATATCGAGAGCGCGGTTTTACTAGGCCTTTCGCTTGCCGGGCGACTGCTCTAAACCACTGAGCTATCTGACGCTCACGACACTCTCCTCTTCCTAGATAACGCTCAGAGATGCCGTTCGGAAGCGACATCTCTGGCGCGATCCCCGCACGGCGACTACAGAGAGAAACAATGTTACTGTACCAAATGAATCCATGTCATTCTTAAACCTGGAGAAATGCTACGAGAACTCATGCTTTTTCCAATCGACGTCAATATATTTTGATATCAAACAAGAAATTTCATTTTTATACCAACTGTTGTACTCGATAATAAAAAATAAAACAATAAAATATTTTAAAAATATTTTCCAGTGTTAATCGATTGAAAGATTCGTTCACATAGACAGAACCTGCTCTACACTTGAGTGAAACATTCATTCTTATGGTTTTGAATGGCATTATTTTCACTATCGCTTCGAGAGAAAATAATGCCACTGTCCATTCGTTTTGACTGAGATTTTACTTTAAAAAATTTAGTATTTAAAAATTTATTTAAAAATTTTAGAATTTATCCCAAGAAATGTTCTACATGGGTTCGTGTAAAACCGTCTGATGATTTATCAATAGCGTGAGAATTCGGTCAATCAGGATTCGTCATAGGATTAGGCTCGGCGACAGTGCGAAGCGAGCAGCGAACAGTCACATTCGAGCATTCTTTCTAAACGTTTAAGAAGCATTATCGAATCACCAATCTCTATCGTTTCTTTTCATTTGATCTATCTTTGTATGAGAGAGATGTAATTGTGTATGAGAGAGATATAATTCTATCATTAAATTTATAGTTATTCCAACGATTGCTTTATTAATGCACCCACAGTATACTTTTGTTGTTTTTATTGTTTTGTATGGTTTTGCAAGAAAGTCATGGCGACACGATAGTTCGCATCTTTCTCGAGAAACGATTGAGTATAGTTTTCTCATCGTACTTTTATAATATAGAAAGCGGATGAAGTGGACGCGCCGAACGTCGCTCGAGACTTTATCCCCTTTTCAGATCTTCCGAAGTCTGAAACTTTTCCACCCTGTGAGAAACTTCTCTAACTTATTCCTCGAAATTGAATTTCCTCTGAAACGCTCCGCGAACAGCGCAATTCTAGCGCGAGCAAGCCGAACAACGCGTTTCTCGGAAGGGCGACGTGCGCACGCGCGCGCTTATGAAACTCGCGGCTGTTAATTCAACCCGTATAAAAATCGATTTAGTTGTACACACGTAATCGTGCGCGGCAATGACTCCCTCGTTAAAGTATAATTTCCAGGAGCATACGAATTGTTCGGCCTTATCACTCGCTGTCGCGCGCGCGCGCGCGCGCGACGAAACACGTGCCGCGTTTACGAGCTTACGAGGATTTCGCGTGTGCGCCGGTAATCGCTCTAGTATCATTAACAGCGGCGCATAAGTCACGTATCTTTGTGCACCGTCAATCAGACGTTGCATTCTAGCGGCCGTCACGGTCGCGGATGTAATCTCTCGAGACTAGGCCGAGTGCATCGTGTAATAAGCAACGATGATTTTTAACTTCTCGGGCTCTAACCATGTCGTGTGGCGTCACTTTTCAGAACGAACCGTGTCCATGCACTGAGTTATTATACGTTGGAGCCTATTGTTTTCAAAACCGCAGACGTAGTCAAATGTAGAAAGCAATTGCTTAGGAGCGAATGCTTCAAAGTCGAGACGCGGATATAAATCGAGGTGTACTGAACGGAAAGTCTTTCAATAGTTAATAGATGCATTTGACTGAGCATTTCAGTGCGATAATTAGTGTCATGATACGATTATAATTATCAATCGTCCAGTAGTAATTATAAAATAATTAGTAAAAGAGAAATCATTCTTTATTTAATCGGGCCAAATATAGTTAAAAATGTACAAAGTGTAAAAAATGTTATTAGAAAAATAGTAGAGGACCTTTTTGTTCAGTTTGACTTCATGTGCAAGCAAACGTCGCCACTACAATCATCTATCAAATCTCGCGTGATTATTCACAAATGTTTTTTAATTAATATCTTGATAATTATTGAATATCACGGTATATAAAACGGTATAGGACTTTTGTGTTTACCTCAATCTAGGTTATGCCTCCACGACAGCTTCGGAGATCATTCTGGCACATCCTCTGTAACGATGAGTACAGTTCTCGTTTAACCTATTAATAACTATATAATTGTTATACCTCGACGAGTGGCACAGTTAACGTAAAATTTTTTCCATCGCTGTGACGTATGCCGCGTGCATATTGCAGACGTGCACGCGCCTAACCTACTGACTTCCCGCAAATTCGTGGTGCATCTATAACAAAAAGACGCAAGGTTAATAACCCGCACATGATAACTAACTATAGCCCAAGAAGAGATACTTCCACTATTATGGATCTATGGGCCAACGGACTTATCCATTGTGCGACACAATATGTACGCATATGGTCTTTGTGCTGGGAATTACTGCGTACGTGACATTTATGTGGAGGTTCTCCACGTCGCGGAATGACATTTTGCGCAGTTACGGCATAAATACGACGTAAACAGCATAAATATTCGCACAAATACGCGCTTGCTACATTTTCGATACGTGCGTGATGTACATGAAGAATAAGGAATGGTTAAGTAATGTGCAATAAACTCGCGGCTGACTTTACAATTCGCAACTGCGAAAGAGAAAGAAATAATGTGAGAAAGAGAGAGAGGGGGAGAGAAACAGGCTCAGCATTGTAAATTAATATCATAGTCCCCAGACGCGAAGTTGCGTCGATTCTCTACGTATTATAAGAATATTTCACGTTAATTTTCTTGAAGTTGTAGTCTCTCTTTCTCGGTACGATTTACGTATGGGGGAGCAACCACACAGAGAAAAATACTACTGCTAAAAAAAGCGATTACTTAGTTTAATTCCCTTCTTTGAAAGAGTAAAAAAATTTTGAAAAATATATTTTCTTTTAATAATAGCCTTTAATATACTCCATATATACTCCATATAAATTTTAGAAAAGCTTGTTAACATGTACTCAACAAGAGAATTTATTCTCTTTTACAAGAATATCATAAAATCTAAGAAAAAAGTTAGTTCAATTTTATATAATAAGCAAACTGAATATTTGTTAAAATTAATATTTTAATTTAATATTCTAATTTAATATTCTAATTTAAATGCTAAAAACCTACTAAGATTCAGAGTATATTTTGAAATTTGACGGGCGCTCGTAATGAACTTATAATAGATCTGTAGATATACAAACTTACGAAACAAGTAACATTTACTTGAATGCAGTATACATTTTTCTGTGTGTATAGTCGTAACGAGGTTGCAACCTTAAAAACGTCATGGTTCCGCTTAAATTGTCGCGGCACGTAGGGAACACATGCTCTCGGGCAATTTTCTCGTTCGTAATTCGTGTGTTTGCATTGAGAAATGAGTGAGTGCGCGATGCATGAGATTTCTCATGACTTCTACGGCAATACGCACGTTATTTTGTGCCACACGCTAATAACACTACCTACGGCTAAATGCGCCCGTTTCCTCTTTCCCCCGTATCAACTATTATCCCCTACTTTTGCGTCCCAATTAAATTCATAAGAAATTCATAAAGCGACCGTTGCATTTGTCGGATGTATTCGCAACTCTTGTACGACGCCATTGTTGTTAAATTAAAAGTTCACCATTGATGTCATATATCAATCTCGTGACAAGTTAACCTTTTGTTGGCACATTAATTTTGTATTGATTAGTTTGGCACACTCTAGATCTGTAAGACACAATAACTTTCCTGAGAGAGATATGCTCTTTTATTGACAGAATTTGCTTGTTTGAGCAAATTTTGTCAAAATTTCTCTTGTATTTCTATTTCGTCATCATATATTCTAACTGTGACTGACACGTGATCGGCTCATAATGTTATAGAAATACAATGTTCACGCATTGTGATTTTATACGCCGTAAAGTTGCTGCCAAATTTACGTTCATCTGTCTATTTGGATAAGGTTAAGTAAAGATGTAGAATTCTCTTTTCTCCACGTATTTCCAGAAATTCTTGCGCTTAATATGGATAAACGGAGTTTATCTATATTAAAGAATATTAGAAGCTTAAATGTGAAAAAAATTTTTTATAAGAATTCTTTAGAAACAAGAGAAAACTTTCTTTTAGAAACGCATTTTGGTAAATCTGTTAATCGTGAGGTTTTTCTTCCTTTTCTCTTTGCAAGCGGCAGAGAATAATTAGAAGAAATACTGATCGCATAATTGACGTTAAGAAGCCCCCTTCCGCACTATGGGAGTGATCCTCTTGCGTTCCTGTCTCCTTCCAAAAATGGCAGTTAACATCCTTCAAGTCCACATGGTAATTTTTGTTTGTCGCCAGAGGTACGCGGCACATACGAGTGATATAGATGTGTGCATGTATATATGCACGCTGCGAGCAATTTGCGCTCGTTCTTGGTTTGTATAAACACATAAACGGCCGGCGGGGGAGAAAGAGAGGAGGAGAGGGAGCGAGAGCGAGAAAGAGAGGAGAGCGTTTCGTGACGGGGCGGCGGTGGTTTGCAGAAAAAGAAGGAGGGAAGGGAAATGACCGCGCGCCCCGGAGCGATGCTCTCACGACTTTTGTACACTTTTGCGCTCCATTTTGCGCTGGGCTAATGACACGGTGCAACATTGAGGAGGCTGCATGCGAGGCAACACGAGACGCTGCGGCGGCGATGCGACGGTCGCTCGTTGTCGTACGTGAACCGGCGCGACGCGCACATGCAAATTTTTCCGTGTCAACAAGCCGAGGAGCTCCGACTACGTGTCACGAAGTGCTCCGAGGAAGAAGCTAACGAAAAGGCCGACGAAGAAGTCGTCGTCCCGGCCTCTGGCGCACTCGTTACCTCGAGGAAGTCCGGTCAGTTCCTCCTCTGCAATTTTAATAACCACATCCTTCAGCCATTGGATAAGATGGCGGGCCAAGATCGAAGGCGCGGCCCTCTTCGTTTCTCCTGGCCCCTACCCAAAGGTGACTCGCCCGAGATGCACATTTCTTGCCGCGTTACGTCACCTGGATCTCGCCGCGACGACGGCCAATTACGTGTCGTCGGCGCTTAATGAGAGGCAAATGAAGACGGCCGATTGGCGCTCGTCCTGCGTTACCTCGCGGTCGTGCGAGAACGCGCGAAATAAGACTCAAAATGCCGATCTCGCGTCGCGGACGCGCTCGCGAGAGCACGCATTTTCAAGGACTCGGCTGATTGATGCAAATGATATATTTGTGCGATCGCGTAGAAGCGCGCTCGTGTTGAAGTCGCGTTTCATTTCCCGCGCGATTAAACGTTTCGCAAATCTAAGTAGCGTTTATTAAAGAGATCCGTCGGTGCGAGATAACACAGGTGCGCGATTAGACGACAATGTGCATACATAGTAATCGATGATGTTACGTTAAGCGCGCGATACCAGATGCCGATTACGCCGTAGCGCAATTATCGACAGTGTAGCGATTCCAAACAACTCGTCAGTAATTTGTGTTCGATTTGCTTCTTCTTCATGTGTACAATTACTTTCCATAAAGTTTGAACACGTTTTCCTCGATACAATTTGAAACGCAGTCAATGGTTCAATCTGGGAACTCGTTTTTGACTAATTCTCAGAAACTTGGTTCATCAAAAAACATCGATCAAAAATCATTGAAAAAAATCATTGTAATAAATATTCCAAATAGTATTAGAATCGACTATAGGAAAAACTGGGTTAAAGATTGAACACTTTTCAGAATTTCTCCCTATCTATTATATCTATAATTACACTTTCCTATTTCACACATACACATTCAACGGATACTATATCGTCCTCATATACAATATTCCAAATTTTGTCCTTTCCTTCAGCTATATACATCTACTCCTTCATCTTTTCTCTTCCTATTCAATCTCTTTACTGCTCTCCTCACTTGGTCATCCTGTTTTCCCCCAATTTGCTTCCGTATCTTATTAGTATGTTTCATTATTTTACTCTATATACTTCCTACTGACTCTATGAAATGATCCCTCCGCCTTTTTCTTCAATTCCTATATATCTCCTTCAGCTTATACATCGCCAAGAAAAAATTTTCTATATCCTATAATCTTCCTCTTGCTTTTCGCACTTCAATCTTCTTACTTGCACAGCATCTATTCCACCAGTCCTCGTGTCATTTTTCTTCCATATATCTTCATTTTGCTTCCTTATCCTACCCGATAACCAAATCTTTCCTTTTCATTTCTTGTATTCTCTGTTTTTTCCATCCATTATATACTTTTATTGCCACGTATTACCGTACTAACTTTTAAGACTTGTCTGCATTACCTATTCTAATTATCAGTTTCTTAATGTCATAATCTCTATTACCTATACATTTTTCCGCCCTGAATCTTACTTTCCTACACCTTGTTTCACTTACATACTATCTACGCACTCATTTCTATATAATTTCTCCCATATCTGACCCTCCATATTTAATACACTAAAGTCATTCCAAATTCACGCTAAGCTAAAATTATTCCAAACTCACATTAAGCAAGCATCCACATACTTGCATGTCTTCTAACCAAGTCCTAATTTTCTAATTAAATTCAGGATTTCTGCGAAAAGTTTCTTTAACTGTAATATCATTCCAATTTAAATGAAACTTAAGAAAAAGTACTTCTAAAAAGAGTATTTCGCATTTTTATTTCCACTATTCCTCTCATAATAAATATATAAAGAAAGGCACAGAGCCAGCATGACTCTTAGACCAATTAGACTCCCTACTACGTAGAAAAAAATATTGTTGAATCAATGGAACTCGAGACGTGTTAGTTCGTGTTAATATCTGCGTTGTATGTCTCGGCGATAGCGTGTCGCTTAATACTGATACGCTTAGAGAAGGTTTAGATTTTCCCGAATCAATATGACTCTTTGATAGCTAATTTGCCGCCTTGTTTCGATTCCGCTTACATGACAGAAATTGCAGAATGAGTCGGCGGTTTATTGCGCGGTTGTTACACGTCGATAATGTGATTGAATTTTCCTGCTTACTACGTAATATCCAGTGATGTAATACGGGAACGTCGCGGCCAAAGCGGATACCATATCTCGGAGATATCGCGTAAAATATAGCTTGTATAGTATATTTCTAATCCGTAGTTCTTGCTAACAGAAATAAAATTAGATGCAATGGTCTTGACTTGATTCAATCGACGGTCTTCTCCGGATTTAACCAACGTTCTCACTTCCAAATTCATATTAGGCATATTATGACCCACGATATTCGGAAAAAATTTTTATTCTTATTTTTGAAGA
>NW_022639784.1:0-6138 GCF_010583005.1 Odontomachus brunneus | reverse complement strand
ATATATATATATATATATATATATATATATATATATATATATCAGACGTCATAGCTAAAGTTACTTGTACAACCTGAACTCTACATATAATACGTAAGGTAGGAAACCCTAGCATTTACGCACAGAAGAAAATGATTCCATTGATTGTGCAAATCTATAGCTCTTACTGGGCAAAATTAAACGTTATAAATAAGTTGATTTGTTAGTGCAGCAAAGATATTAGATTTAGAGACCATTCAACTCGTTCATAGAGACCATTTAGAGACCATTCAACTCGTTCATAGAGCAAATTCATTTTTGTTGATATTATTTTAGTTATTGTAACAAATTATTTCGTATTTCGAGCTAATTGAAGTTTATATAACGAATTTATTAATTTTACTAAACAAATCATGAATTGGTTTAATTAAATTATTCAATAGATAATGAAGAAATGTTTTTGCTCGTTTTATAAAGAAGTGCATCTCTATTGAGTCTAACTAAAAATTTTTTAATGAATAAGAAGTGAAATGAGAAATATGTTATTATATGTTACGCATAATCATTTCCGCTGAATGTTTCATCGTAAAATCGTTTTTCGATATAATTTCAACTAATTCGTACACTATGCGTAGATTTATAAATTTTGCGTAGACTAAAGTTTTTACGAGCTATTTGATAGTGGAATACATTTTTACATTTTTACTTTGGAAGATCTATAGAGATGAATATGCATACACCAACTGTCGTTTATGCAATTCATATATTAACAGTCATTTATCACATCTAAGATAGGATCATTTTTGTTGTGCTAACAAATCTATTATGCTACAATATCAAACTAGATACCAGCAATCTTACGCACCTCTGCAATTGCTGTAACATAACAAACAAGCTGTCCGTATATTATGGCTATAGTTTTATTAGAATATCAAGGTTCTCAATTGTGATGATAAATCTTTTTTTATACATTGATCTCGAGGTGACCTGTCATAGAGTGCTGAATAAATTATACTTTAATAATAATAATAAATAACTGTTAACATATGAATTGCATAAACGACAGTTGGTATACGCATATCCATCTCTATAGATCTTCAAATGTATTCCACTATTAAATAGCTCGTAAAAACTTTAGTCTACGCAGAGTGTATGAATCAGTTGAAATTATATCGAAAAACGATTTTATGATAAAACATTCAGCGGAAATTATAATAGTAAGACTTCTCTCTCTCTGTATTAAAAGGGAAAATCCCGCTTTTAAAAGTACTGGGTAAAAGCTGTTGCGAATATGATGCGCGAGTGAACCGTTACGCGAATTCCGCACTCGATACACACAGTTAATGTAATTATGATAAAACCGTGCATAAAAATGTTATTATACTTATAAAATAGTTAACAAATGCATTTGTCTGAACATTCAGTGCAATATTTGTTAATTAGTATCAAATATGGTGATAGTTACCGTCGGTAATAATTACAAAATAATTATTAAATCCAACTTTTTCATTTAGTTGGTACAATTAAATGATTTAGGAAATAATATCATATAATATTTGATAATAATTACTAAATAATTACTTGGTTTCACTATGACCAAAATTTGATTATTTCGCACATTTATTACATATGTTAAGTTTCACTAAATGGTTTTATTTATGAGTAGTATTTTCTGCCATTTAGAGACGCTAAATAGAATTCCAGTTTTCATATAAATTAAACGTAAGATCCCTCAGAATATACAGATGTTAGAAGATTTGGATAAAAAAAAGAGCAAAAATTTTGACTTCGATTCGCAACTATCCTAAGCAAACCTCAAATTTAGGCGACAATATTCATATCGAGTATCATATACAGCTCTCGATATAGCGTTCGTTCACCGACTCTAGCAATGTCCTTAATAAAAATTGTGCGCGCGCTGTGCACGCTTGAATCGGAACGTAATCGAGAGGATGCGGAAGCGCCGGCTACTGCGTAAGCATCTGAATCACATGCTTAGGTTATTGCACGTTAGCTGCTGATGTCTCTTATCTTATTACGCAGTAATCGTTGAATAACATGGCGGATAATGGCTGTGCACGGGGAAACTACTTTATTTCCTGCGCCAACTTTTTTAAACATCCCTGAGCAAATTTCATATTATTAGGAAGGCGGCTTCTCCGCTTGTATTCTATCTCTTTCCCTCTTCTTTCTCTTTGTTTCTCCTATCTCTCTTTTTTTCTTTCTTTTTCCCTCTTTTCCTCTTTGCCCCTCCTTTTCTCTCTTCTTTTCTGTTCCTCATTCTCCCTCGATCGAGTAGTTTCGAACTTTCCTTCGTCGACCTTTAATTGCACGTCTCCACCGAGTTACGTCGCGCTCGTCGTTAGCTTCGTAGTTGAAAACTAATTATGGTGCACGGAGAGACGAGAACCACCCGCCATTGGATCGTATTCTCGATGAAATTGCCATGTCTGCGCGTTCTTGGCCATCAATAATTCGTACGCAATTCAATCGATGTGGAGAACACTAACCGCACATTGCTGATTCTTGTTCGCTCGCTCCACCAACTAGTAAACCGCGTACTTTTCGTTGAATACGCTTACGCGATTTCTCCTACGTTATTCTATTCAAACTTTTACGGTTTCTTTTTTCTGAATAATTTCCTCTCGATATCATAAATAAATTATAAGAAGTAGACGTAATCCGATTGATCTTATAATACTTTATTAACATGTTAATTTTTTCTTTTTATAAAGACTTACATCTACATTGTCTTTTATAAAGATTTATATCTATATTTCAGTTTTTTTTCACACGTTTAATTTCTTTTGTATAAGTTTGATTCTTCATTGACACATTTTTTGGATTACTTAGTTGAGCAGTTTAATTGGTCTGTGAGACGCAGTAACTTTTCTAATATACATTTAAATAAATGTACTCTTACTCAGTGTACACAAATATATTACTAAATATACAAAAAGTAAATTTAAAAAATTTGCCACTATCATTATGATAAAAGAGGAGACATATTGATCTTATACAAGAAAAGATAAAAAATTTTGCATGCTTTAAATAAAAGAATTTTATGTGTATGTCCCATCTGCAAATTATATATGTGCAAAGATTCAAAATTCAACAATTGTAGGATTTTAATTTTTTACATTTATTATGAATGTACCAAATTAATAATAAACTTATAAATATAAATATATATATTAAATATGTAATATTAATTTATATTCAATTAAATATATAATATTAATTTATATTTAATTTATATTAATATTTATAATTTATATTTTATTTATATTTTATTATATTATAATTATATTTCTTAATATGAAAATTAATTTAATTATTTATATATATTTTTTTAAATAAATACATTTTTTAAGAATAAATACATAGTTTTCTTTTGTATCTTAAATTATTTATTTTAAACATAATAATTATAGAAAACTTTTCAAATTTGTCTTAAGCAAATAGAAAATCCCGTAGTACACAATGTTCATACAAAATTCCAACGCGATATAGTCTATCGATCACGCTCATATCACATAAGCTGAGAAATAGCGTAGAAAAAAATTATCAGATATAAAAGTTCTCAGATAGAGGGGAATCGAGACTACGAAACTACGAGAATCAGCCTGTCCCGAGAAAGGGAAGAGGTATCCTCTATATCCCCGAGTAGCGAGTTCATGCCGAGAGACGAGCGACGATGGTGGGATAGGAAGTTCCTCGTTCATCAGGAAGGTTTGTCGGATGATCAATTGGATATTGCTGGCCACTCGCTCTCCCGCTCCCTCATCCTTTCCTATCCGTTCCTCCTTCTCTCTTTCTCTCACACTTTCCCTCACCCTCTCCACCAGCCGGCCCATTAGCCTCGAGACGCGGGGATCGGATAATTAGCGAAGCATTCGCCCGATTCTTGCCTCCTTCTGCCTCGTCCTCTTCCTTCCTGCGCGGCGAGGAGTCCTTAATAATTGTAACTGGACACGGAGCCAGCAGCTTCACCTACAGCGTAGCTCTTCTCCTCTCGCTCGCTCTCTTCCTATTCCTACCTTCGTCTGCATCTCTTCGCGCTTTCTCTCACTCCCACCAGCGCTCTACCCTCTTCTTCTCTCCTGTACTGTCTTTCCGAGCGCGCTGCCCACTTTACAATACACTTTGTCCATCTGCCTTTTAAGGAGTGAAAAAATGAAAAAAGGGGGCGTGGCCAGGGAGATCAAAGGGTGCCGCCGCCGGTGCCTCCACCACCCAACGCCAACGAGTGGAGGTAAGAGGCGCGAAGGGAGCGAGAAAGAGGAGACCAGACGAGGCGCACACAACCCAGTACATCGTACACATGCACACAGACACACACCTACATACGCACACCCTACACATACCATACCATACCATACAACACCGTATATCGCATCGCGCGCGCGGTATGGTATGCACGCCACACGCTAAGCTCGCCGCGGCGCGAGTTACCAAGGCCCGCGCGCTAACCACGCTAACGCTTTACGATACAGTCCGAGGCTGCGGCTAAGCTGGCTACCACACGTAATATTCGCCCCGTCCCGTCCCGTCCCGTTTCGTTGCCTCTGATATCTCACTACGTGTCGAACGAAGGATCACGCTGCGAACAAAGGTAGCGAGGAGATAAGAATACGAGATAAAGTGTGGAACTTCTTCGAACCGCGGCTCTCTTTATATCTTCCTTTTTCTTTTTCACAAAGTACAGAGTGTACCGTAACGGGTGCGTGTGGGAGTCGCTCTCGAACGTGGAATTCTTCGAATTTTGTGAATCAATTTTGCGTGTTTTTTCCAATCAGTTCGGGGATTTAAATCTCGGTGGGGACTGATGGGGATTTAAATCTCGGTGTGGATATACACAGTCCCGAAAAATTAAAATTTCAGAATTTGAAAATTGGGATGTAGTTTTTTAGAAAGTCATGATATAACATGTGAATATCAAGACAATATTCTAAAATACAATTCTCCCGAAGTATACAATTGTTTCAAGGAGCAATTAGGGGAAAGGAACGAAGTTCCAGCGCAGCATTAGTCCAATTAAAAAGAACAGGCCTATTTTCCTATTTGGATACATTCTTAACGTACTCAAAGAAACAGACATTGATGCATCCGACTATGTACAACGAAGTAACTCTAGTATTTCAATAAAAGTGCATTTTCTCGCGCTGAGGAATCAGGATACTCAACTATCGGCTCAAAGAGATTCGCGATCTTCTGTATGATGAATAAAATAAAACCTCTAGTAGCACGGTTCAATGGAGCAATATTGGCTACAAATTGAGTCCCAATATATTTAATATTGGTCCAATATTATAAACATATAATATTGGAAACATATAATATTTACATCTTATAGCTGACATAGAATTCTGAATATTGGCAATTTATTTGTTACTAATATTGACTATATGTTGAGTTATATTGGCCCAATGTATCCCCAATATATGCCAATATTGGTACAATCATATTATGCAATATTGGCAATTTATTCACATTTTATTTATAACTAATATTGATCCAATATGTGCTGATGTAACTAATATTGGACTAATGTAATAATGTAATAATGTCAATGTAACGCCAATAAATCATACTACTAGGGACTTATTAATAGAATGCGTGAAGACGTCCACAATTTTACGGGCTTATCGCGATATCCGCATAAGGTCATAGAAATAATAATAATATAATAATAATAATAATAATATACACTGTTTCTCCTCTCTCCCTCTTTCTCTTTCTCTTCCTACTTCACGCGTTACCTACAAATGAATTCCTTATTAACGATTTTTTGCGCGAATGTGCTTCGATAGCTTGCGCAGGCATCGATACTCGCGTGCTTCCGTATATGTGCTCTCATTTATGTACCTGCGGCACGGACTCTCTCCCGCGTTCGATACTAGCCTGTCAAGCTGACACGCTTAACGAAGATAAGTGAGATCGGTGAGAAAGGAAGTGCCTCGTTTATCTGGAAGGTCTCTCGAATAACATATTCGATGGTGCGCTGCCTCCGTAATGATCATAATAATATTTGCCGCTACTGTAACGCCGGTAAAGTATCCTTCATTATCGGCCTTTTCGCCTCCACCTCAGGCCTCGTTCGTTCCTTCCTTCCTTCCTTCTTTCCTTCCTTCCTTCCTTCCTTCCTTCCTTCCTTCC
>NW_022639783.1:180579-180756 GCF_010583005.1 Odontomachus brunneus | reverse complement strand
TTAGACACTACGCCAATTCCTCACTTGATAAAAAGCGCTTTGTATTGCCCATTTAAAGTTTAAGGAAGAAAAATATTATAGTTTGTTCGCCTTTTAAACCGCAAAATATAGACCGTTAAGCGTATAAATAATGTAAGAAAGACTGGCACGATAATTCGAAATTAATTTTCTACCAAG
>NW_022639783.1:180304-180569 GCF_010583005.1 Odontomachus brunneus | reverse complement strand
TTGTACTATTCTATACTTGTACTTGTTATTTCTCTATTATTGTTGCTTTTTTATAAAAAATGTGTAATACAGTTTTAAAATATAAACATTGTTTTTTATTGTGTATATATGTACAATTATTGCACAATATAATTATCTTGACTTCTCTGCAGCAGTTTTACATAGTGTGTATGTGAAACTGCCTCATTTAATAACGTACATATGGCCCTTAATAGAATTAAATAGCTTATCTAGGAAACAGAATCTGCACGCAATCTGCCGTCAG
>NW_022639783.1:179843-180119 GCF_010583005.1 Odontomachus brunneus | reverse complement strand
AACATTGTTTTTTATTGTGTATATGTGTACAATTATTGCACAATATAATTATCTTGACTTCTCTGCAGCAGTTTTACATAGTGTGTATGTGAAACTACCCCGTTTAATAACGTACTGGCTCTTAATAGAATTAAATAGCCTATCTAGGAAACAGAACTGCGCGCAATCTGTCGTCAGAATCTGTCGACAGGCTCTGCGCGCAGTCTGTCACCAATCTGTCGTCAGAGACTGCTAAAACAGTTTCTGTGTGCAGTCTGTTGCCATTCTGTCAACAGA
>NW_022639783.1:178598-179511 GCF_010583005.1 Odontomachus brunneus | reverse complement strand
GCTAATATTATACAAACATTAATATTATAATTTTCACTTAACAGTATGAGTTACATATAATACATGTATGTAATAGTTATATTGTTGAGCGAGTATTATTATATTAATCAATACATATATGATGTAGCGTTACTATGTTTGTAAATGTTTCTCAGATAGCTTATAGTTTTTTTTACCATAAAAATATCTGTTATAAATATCTCTTTTCAGTCTCCTCTTCATTTCTTCTCACACATTCTCTTTTTTCTCTCTTTCTTTTCTTCTCCTCTTCTTTCCTTTCCTTTTTTACCTCCTTATTACTTAATTTAGCTATAAAAATAAACAGTAGAAACAACACTAAATATTCAAGTAACAATATATTTTTTTAAATAACAAATAATAATAATGAATTATTTTTAAAAAATAACCTTACTTATTTTACTTTCTTGCATATCTCTCTTTTCTATCTTCTTTATTTCTATTTTTTGTTCCTTATCTATCTATGTAATACTTTCTTCTTTCCTTATAGTTTCTTTTTTTCTTCTCGCTTTCTGTACTTTCTTTCTTTCTTCCTTTCTTCTTACCCTGTTTAAATAAAATTCTAATAACATAAACAACATAAAGAATATCCTAGTTCTATATCATCCCAGCAAACACAATGTTACATGTAACGTACATGTTAGTTGCAATTTCCTACTCAGAAATATAATTGTTATATAACATGCATGTTATATAACAGTTATATAACAGTTATATTGCTGACAAGGAGATGACGCCAATTAGGAAATCGCTTTTCCAACGAGTTATAGTGCGTTCGATAGCTTACATGTAGCTAATAAAACCCTAAAGGCGTTTGTGCCAATGGGCCTTCGTTTAGGAGAAATTACAAAACAAAGTTAGGGTCACGCAACTATGTCCCATGTAAAGAAGAACA
>NW_022639783.1:176504-176648 GCF_010583005.1 Odontomachus brunneus | reverse complement strand
GTTACATGTAACATTGTGTTTGCTGGGATGATATAGAACTAGGATATTCTTTATGTTGTTTATGTTATTAGAATTTTATTTAAAGTTTGTAAATCCCTTTATTTTCAGTACCTATACAGTACATATCATTTGTATGTATTATTT
>NW_022639783.1:169303-171723 GCF_010583005.1 Odontomachus brunneus | reverse complement strand
ATCGTTGGTATTATCGGTAATTACATGTTGGTAAAAATTATATGTTGGTCAAAATTATATGTTGGTAAAAAAATTAAATGTTATATAAAATCGGTAAAAATAACCGACCGTCGGTAACATGCCCCCCATTACCGACTGCTGACAATCCCCTCCCCGCGGTGACCCCTCCCCCACGATGACGTCATACTACCCCTCCCCCGTGACGTCATACCCCCCCGGTGACGTCATACCCCCCTCGCCCGCGGTACCTCCCGGCCCCTCACCCCCCCTCGGAGGACCTGAGTTAGAAACCGCCTATAATACCTACTGCGGTTCTTGGTCACTCGTTGAAACCGGTCGCAACAAAGACATTTAGTAGACAATTATTATTTTGAGAAGAATGCACAGTGTTTAAGGAAAACGTATGAACTATTACGTACCCGTGCAAGATGATGCTCCACCGTACGAGAAAAAAAGGTAAGTCTCAATAATTGTCTTCTTGTGAATCATTTATCTTTAATTGTGTATTGCAACCGCGTTAAATTATTTATGTTTTTACAGTGTATCGCAATCTCGTTGTACAGTCCGTATTTTAGGGCGAAGATATGCCTTGACGTCAACGTCTTTTAAGTACTTGGAGATTGGGATCAGCGTAGGACTGGTATCCACAGTGCAACTAGTCCTCGGCGACAATCGTGGCAATCAATTGGCCTTACACTCGGCAATTTGGGGAGGATTTATGGCAAAACGTGAAGATATTTTACAACTTTTGCAAACAACCAAGGTGTCATCCTCTCCGCTATGGATTCGCGATTTGGCGGTGGAATGGTGCACAATGTACAGCAAGAAACTTTTAAAACTCACATTATCCGGTAACTGCATGTACTTGCAACCAGCTACAGTGGAACATTTGTTTACTCTCGAGCATTGCATTGACCATATGTATTCATGGTTATATGAAAATACACACATTGTTAATACAAAATATAGAAATTTTGTAAAAATTCTTCGAGAGAAGAATATTACCGAAACGGATAATGCTATATCGACGATACGCAATAGCGGGGACTTTGACGGTGGTTCACTCATCGATTGCGAGCTATTGGCATGCGCAATGAATGATATTATGTATGAAATATTGAACAAATAATCTGTACATGTAAAACTTTTAAAATATATAAATAGTAATCCCAAGATCTGCTGCTTATTTGTAGTACTCCTTTTTCCCTTATTTTCTCGATACACCACAAATAGTCTTAAAATGTTATTCGGTCTTTTTGTGGAGCGCAGCGAGTGATGTATAACACGCAAAAACTTGTCGCGGGGGCACAGTGTACGTGCTCATTAGTAATAAGAATATCATGTGTCACATTCTAGTTCTTGCGCATCTAATTGTCGAATGCATACGTTTGCAGAATATTAGAGTTTGCAGCTGTGACTAAAAAATCACGCTGCGAAATGCGCTGGCGGCGCGGGGCGGCGCGGGCGGCGCGGACGGCGCGGACGGCGCGGACGGCGCGGACGGCGCGGGCGGCGCGAAAACCGCCGCAAAATCCGCCGCGGAAACCGCCGCAAAAATCCGCCGCGGAAACCGCCGCAAAATCTGCCGCAAAAAACCGCCGCAAAATCCGCCGCGAAACCGCCGCAGATCGGTAAAATGATCTATCAAAAGTAGATAGAAAAAATTATATCGGTAATTACCGATCATCGATATTATGTAAAGATGACAGTAAAAATTATGTAAAGAATATATATGTTGGTAAAAAATTAAATGTTGGCATATAGTATCAGTAATAAATTACCGATTGTTGGTATTATCGGTAACTATATGTTGGTAAAAAAAAATTAAATGTTGGTAAAAAAATTAAATGTTATATAATATCGGTAAAAATTACCGACCGCCGGTAACATCGGTATGCCCCCCCCCCATTACCGAATGCTGATAACCCCCGCGGTGACGTCATACCCCCCGTGACGGCATACCCCCCTCGCGGTGACGTCATACCCCCCCCCGGTGACGTCATACCCCTTCGCCCGCGGTACCCCCCGCCCCTCACCCCCCCCTCGGAGGACCATGGGTTAGAACCCCTATATAATACCTACTTGCTTGCGAACGCGCCGTTGCCAGCGGCCGCCACTTCTGCGTACTCGTTTAGGTGGTCTGCTCTCGAGCGAATAGGATCGCTTGTTGGGCCATCCTTCCCGGCTGGAGGATAACTCGGCCATCCTATCGAGCGCTGCGCAAGAGTCCTACAGCCTTGCCTGCACCACACACCAGATGATTGAGCGGCACAGGGGACAAGTGTCCAGTCGACTTGCGCAGATCGCGCACGTGACGAAGTGTCGGCAGGGCAGCAGTAATGCGTTTCGCGCGCCGTAACAAATGCAGCATTCGTGAGCCGCGTTTTCGTCTTTATAGGAAGAAGAAGCATCGGTCGTCG
>NW_022639783.1:169228-169293 GCF_010583005.1 Odontomachus brunneus | reverse complement strand
TGATTACACAGATTATAAATTTTTATCTCTTTATATATATATATATATATATATATATATATATA
>NW_022639783.1:168364-168607 GCF_010583005.1 Odontomachus brunneus | reverse complement strand
TATATATATATATATATATATATATATATATATATATATATACGATATCTGATTTTATTAAAACTAGAGGTTACACATCATGTTCCAAAGCGTAATGTACAATGTCGGGTAAAGCACAAGCCAATAGTTCGCAATCAACAAGCGAATCGCAATCGAAATCCTCGTTATCACGTATCACTTTAGCAGCATAATCCCAATCAATGGTTTTTGACTCGTAACATACGCCGGTGATGTTATTCTGTT
>NW_022639783.1:167362-167881 GCF_010583005.1 Odontomachus brunneus | reverse complement strand
TATTCTGTTGTAAAATCTTTAGAAACCTTTTAAACTTTGTGTCAACAAGATGTGTATTCTCGCAAAGCCATCCATACATATGGTCAATACATTGTTCATAAACAAATAACCTATCCAATGTTTTTCGTTTAACATATAAAATATTGCCGAATAGAGTGAGTTTCAGAACTTTAGCATTCTGTATTTTATCACTTTTGATTGACAAGTCGCGAATCCAAAACGGCGAAGTTTCAGCCTGTTGCAGGAGTCGATCGAAGTCTGTGCGTTTGTGCATAATCTCCTTCCAGATTTGATGTGGTAATATCATGTGATTGCCGCGATTGTCACCAAGAATAATTTCCACGCAAGACACAGGTCCTACACTGATTCCAATTTCTAGATATTTATAGAATGTGGATGTTAGGTCATATTTCCTTCCCAAGTTACGAGTTATATGGTGAGACCGTAAAGATGGATTGGAGGAAGAAGCGCTATAAAAGAATAAAAATTATATGTATAATATACAAAAAACAGTTAATT
>NW_022639783.1:165858-167352 GCF_010583005.1 Odontomachus brunneus | reverse complement strand
AACCTACCTTGCATTAGCAGTCTCTGCATGGTCCTTTTGGATAGGAATGTAATAATTCATTCGTTTGACGTTTCCTGCAGCACCGTTAGTATACATCTTCTTAACAGTCTAACTTGTCTGTTCGATCCTTGTGTCACAGAACAAAATGATGCACTGGTCATGTAAGAGCCGTTTTTTCTAATATAGACAATCCCCCACTATCGCATACCTTTGTTCTTACAATGATGCAAAATACGCAACATTGCAGTTTCCCCCTCCTATTCTTCATCTATGACGCAGAACGAGAAGCTGAGATAACAATATGTAACGAAAACGCTATATGTGACAATTATTATTATTATTACTAATGAGCTCATACACTGCGCTGTGCTGTGCAACAAGATTTTGCAAACGTATGCATGTTATACATCAAGGAAAATATATTATATAATAAAGCGGTAAAAACGGTAATATAGAACGGTAAAGAAACGGTAAAGAACGGTAAAGAAACGGTAAGGAAACGGTAAAGAACGGTAAAAAAACGGTAAAAACGGTTAAAGAAAACGGTTTAGAAACGGTAAAGAACGGTAAAAACGGTTTAGAAACGGTAAAGAACGGTAAAGAAATAGTAAAGAACGGTAAAAAAAATGGTAATGAAACGGTAAAAACGGTTTAGAAACGGTAAAAACGGTAATGAAACGGTTTAGAAACGGTAAAAAACGGCAAAGAATGGTTAAAAAACAGTAAAAACGGTAGCATTATAATAAAAATTTATTATACATATCAAAGGTAAAACAATTCTTTCTGGCGCTGACACCACCACCAATTAAATATTTTCAATACATTTTGTAACGCGCAGTGTTTTGAATGATTATTACACCGTAAAATGTTGGTTGCATTCAGCTTGTCCAATGACGCCATATCCTCGTAATCCACATCCAGAGTCTCAACGATCACCTTTTCCCTCACATCAGCATCGAGGAGATTCGTCAGCCACTCTCGCTTCTCGTATCCCTTGACGTAGACGAGTTTGGATTCTTCGCTGGTTTCGCTGATCACAGCGTCCGTAATCAAACGTTTCACTTTGTTGTACGGGACGATTCCATCCTTCCAATGCAGACCATGATGATTAGCCGTCAACCATGCTGCTTTCGATTTGTCAGCTCTCGTGAGAAGATGCCACGGCATAGAACTCGCAAATACATAATGGGAGAGAACAATTCCATTTCCAAGTATTGCTATCTCTTTTACGTGAAATCTCATTCCAACCGTAAATCCTTGCAGGTCCACAAATGTAGGCACGTTCATTTTTTATGTTATTTTGCGCACAATGTTGGTCAGAGGACTGTATTCCACAATGCGGTCGTTCAGAATAAGACAGTAAGCTGTGGTATCCATCGGTATATTCTCCTTGCAGTGGAATTCAATTCTCACATCGACAGTGGCGCTCTTGATGGATTCGTTTTGTCGCGAACAATCAATGACCACACACGGACAATGAGTAAGAAATTGTAT
>NW_022639783.1:162285-162472 GCF_010583005.1 Odontomachus brunneus | reverse complement strand
CTACCAGAAGCGGAGAAAATCAAACGCCGCGACGGATTCTCCTACGATAATCTCCACAGACAACTTGCATCATACACAATTGCGCGAAATGCCTCCGTCACGCGCTACTCTGACCATTAATTGTGAAGATAATTTCGCGACCATTGGTGATTCACTCGTAACATCGATTAGACGTGAGCTGCAAACG
>NW_022639783.1:160892-161077 GCF_010583005.1 Odontomachus brunneus | reverse complement strand
ATTCCCGACGATGCCGTCTATACGGAGGCTGATAAACAAAAATACAAAACTATATTACTGGCGACGAATGCCCACAGACGCAATCACAATGTGCTACAACCCATATTGAGTAACAGGAGATACAAATACAAAAACATAATTGCACCCCTAATGATTGGTACATCGACCAACATGGCGGGCAGAGG
>NW_022639783.1:155607-160752 GCF_010583005.1 Odontomachus brunneus | reverse complement strand
TCTGCGATTGCTGGAAGCCTCTCGACAAGCTGGCAATAACGCTCACGGTAATGAAATTTTATCCATTATCGAGGAACTTCGCGAGGCGGGCCTTGTTATAAATTGAATCGCACATCGAACATGATCGTTGTTTGCATCGAAATGTCGATCAATAAATTTGGTGTTTCGCTCCAAAAGAGAGGACCGCCGACGATGGACTATTACACGTGGAGAGGAGTACTCAGAAATTACGTACGCGATAACACTTTGTGCATGGTCGCCTCCGACTTTGATGCGAGGTCGCGCAAGATACGACGCGTAGCGCAACCGGAAGCCGACAGTGACGCCGTCAATAGACTCTACGTGGAAAAAGGTCTCGCTGCATTGAGAGAGAAACAGCAAGAATTTGAAAAGAAACAGGAGGAATTTGAAAAAAACCTAAGCAGACTTCATGCTTAAACACGTGCCATATGGGAGAAAGTGTTTGCAGCGCGTTGAATAGATGGAATTTAAAACGATGCGCTCGCAGTTTCGTCATTCGTGATGAGGCGATCAAACATGCGGAAAACTGGTGGAGACGGGAAACAACACAGCCCCGAAAAGCAACGGTTGGTGGAGGAGTTGCATGCTCCTGCGAGAAGACATTTTCCTCGTAGACGCGTCATTGTGCGTGGATACGATGATCTGTGGCAGGCCGATGTAGTGGAGATGCGTCCGTATTCGCGGCTCAACAGTGGCTACCACTACATACTCACCGTTATCGATGTGCTGAGCAAGCATGCTTGGGTCATGCCGCTAAAGACTAAGAGCGGAAAGGAGATGGTCGAGGCGTTCGGCAAGATAATTCGAGACAGCGGAAGATGTCCAACAAATTTGCAAACAGACCGGGGGAAGGAATTTTACAATACCGATGTGCAGAGACTCACGAAGAAACACAACATCAATCACTATTCGACGTATTCAGTTATGAAGGCTTCCGTCGTGGAACGATTCAATCGTACGCTGAAGAATGACATGTGGAAAATGTTTACATTACAAGGAACGTACAGATGGATCGACTCGCTACCACATCTCGTGTTGCAGTACTACGAGCGCAAGCATCGGACCATCGGAATGCGTCCTGTCGATGTGACCCCTACGATCGCTAAAAAACTCCTCGATACGGTCTACAGCAACGTAAAGATTGCAGCTCCAGCGAGATTCAAAGTGGATGATCCGGTGCGCGTGAGCAAGTTCAAGACTGTCTTTGCTAAAGGCTACACGCCCAATTGGACTACTGAGGTGTTTAAGATCGTCAAGGTGCAGGCGACCAATCCTGTGACTTATCTGCTCGAAGATTCTCGCGGACAGCCTATAGTCGGAGGTTTCTACGAGTACGAACTGCATCGTGTTGCCAATCCAAACGTGTACTTGGTGGAAAAAGTGTTGTGCAGAAAAGATGATAAGGTTTATGTAAAATGGCTGGGATTCGATAAATCATGCAACTCATGGATACATAAGGATAATGTGTTGTAAAAATAACTGTTTATTGTATGTAATACATAAAATATATTCTATTTACAAAATTATTATATGTAATACATAAATTATATTCTATTTACACATAAAATTATTATACATATGTAATACATAAAATATATTCTATTTAAAATATACGATTTATATTCTATTTATAATGGTATTTTATAATGCCCCCATGGTAACGTTTCAGTCGAATCGGGTACGATATACCGTTTGTCATCGTACGGACTTAGAGCAATTTTCGTCTCAGACACTGTGTACACTTCATGCAATTTTGATCGTATGCACGATTGACGACGAGTCGTTTCGATCTCCTCTCGCAAACACTGTACGTAATCATCGAAAGATATCGTTCGCGCTACAACATTACTCTTGACACCTTTGACCTTTTTCGTGTCTTTCTTGCCATCCACTCGCAAAGCGTACATCTTTGCCCTAAGTCCGATAAATTCCGTCATGATCGCTCCGTTGTTTTCATCTTTCATTAAACCAGGCACCTTCTTATTTACAAGCGGTATATCGTACGCGTTGTCAGTAGGATAATCGCTCGTATCAAACCTTGCAATATCACGTTTCATGTGCTCATATACATCATCGCATTCGATGTTGTAAATGAGACTGTCTGTGTCAGTATACATTATTTTACATTTGTCACGATACAGAGGATACATGTACTCGTGATGAAATTCATACAAGCAAACCTTTGATATGTCGAGTATGCACATACCCACGTAGATTGGCTTGTTGAATTTCACCTCGAGTTTGCGCAATTCAATGGCGATTAAGTTTTCCGAAAATACACTTCTACTGTGAAAATTTGGTTTTGCGATCATTGCCTCTGCACCGTATCTACCGTCCCAATGTGTTACTAGTTTTACATCGACATGATTTCGAATATTTTCCATCGTTTTGCCGAATACCGCATTGTTCATCAATTTGTACAAATTTTTCTCAAAATCATTAGTTGCACGCGTTCTAAATTGCGTGTTTAATTCGATATAACTGCGGAGCCAGGGAGATTGAGCGAATTGGAGCACGCGGTGAATCTTTGTAATACGAAGACCGTGGCGCGTGCACTGCTGCAGGTTGCGGTAGTGGATAATATAACGCTGCTTATCGTATAACGTCGCGAGAAGTTTCTCCTGACGCTTGCCGGGTGGCTTATCGCGCATAGGACAAAACGGTAGGTCAGTGTGCACATCGTGCAAATTTTGCGGATACTCCAAGTCGACCTCGAGAATGTATCCTGTGGGCGAATCGTCAGCGACTGAGAATACGTCAAAGTTTGACACGTTGTCGATCCATCGAAACTCGGCGTAAGGCAATGGTTGACACATTGCCCATCCATACAAATTATTTACGTCAAAGTACATTAAGTACGATGATGGTTTCGATGCGTCGTAAGACTGCATGTACTTGTTATTGGCGTGTGCATATCTATCCGAACATTGACTCAGGCCGCCGCGTATACCGCGTTCGATGAACATGATCATATCAATATCGGTGAGCAATTCGAAATTTATGCCGGTATGTTTCAACATTGCATCCCACGTAAATCCAGGCAGAGTATAATAATGCGCGGGATCGAGTCCATAACTTGTGATGCAGCTGTCGCGGAAATTTTCAAAAATATCTGCCAATAACAAGACATCAGTCTTTAAATACAAGTCGCTGTATTCGCCCAAGGTTCGAGTGGAGAACCGCTTCCAGATCTCCGCGGCGTGCGCGTAATCGCTCTCGGATACTGTATCACCCGTCAACGAACTGTAAAACGATTCTCGCGGCGGTAAACATGTGTCCTGCAGCTTGTTCACGCAATCCACGTATTCGTACGGAAAGACACCCTTTCGCGTCAATAAATTAAATGCTTCGACGGATAATTTTGGAAATTCCGACCGTACAATTTTCAACTTGTCTTTAGTGAGAAAGGATGCCAATTTGTCGAGACTACTGCTGAGAAATATGCACGAATCGATGACACGCAATTTTACAACATTTTTGTATTTATCTGCCGTATCTTGAACATTCTTTGTAAACGAAATGTATTTTTCTTTTGTTATCGGTAGCACATCGATTGAACCTTCAAATGCATTTGCTATTTCCTTGATGATAAAATGTGAATCGTAGCCGGATAAATTATGGAAAACGATTGGAATGTAATATGAATTTTTGTAATTTAAATTGCAATTTGAATGCGCTGGACCTCGGTAGCGGCCGGTGAAGTGACAATGATCCTCAGCCATTTATTGTCTTCGTTGTAATGGTTTCTCACACACGTGACATTGCGTCGCGTTATGAAATGTAGCCCACTGTTCTTTCGACAAAGTTTCCATGGGGACATTGGATGATAATATTACTTTTACGCGGTGTGCTATTTCTTCGAGTTGCCCGACGAACCATGAGATGCAGTCACTATCACGACGACTTTGAAATTCAGATAATGAATCGTCGTACGAGCAACGTATATAAAATGCTATACTAAATACCCTGTGATGTTGGTATGTGTACAATTTGCGATCCTCTCCATCTCTTGCCGTCTTCTCCAGTGTGCACTCTAGGTCGGCGTATATCACAAAGGGAACTCGCTCCTTCCTGCTGTGATTGCTAAAACTCAGCCATTTATTGTCTTCGTTGGGTAGAATGATGGCACAGTTGTTAATTTTTTGGCAGTCTACCGCGTGACTCTCCAGCCTCTTGTTGGAATGGAAGTAATGCAGACACCTACAAATATTGCAATTTTTATTGCCTTATTGCATACTTCTGATACAATGAAAAGTGCTTACCGATCGCAAATGTATTTTCTATTTTTTTTCTTGCTCAACTGTGAGCTCACGAGCCGGGATAAGTCTTTAATCCAGGCGAAGTGTCCTGTGTTGTGATCTCGAGGATCCGAAATGTGTAGCAAGTTGACATGCTTTTCTCTCTTTTTGTCGCTGAGACGTATTGGAACAATGGCTTCGTTCTTTTCTCCCATGATGCCGTATACATTGATGGATATATCATTTAATAGTTCAAATCTTGTAATTTGATTAATTTTCATGGGGAACTCAATGCCTTGAAGATTGAGCACGTTCGTGTAATGGGGATACGATGATGCACGATCTGCATTTCTTTCGGCTGGATACAGAGCCGCAACTATTGCCCACGCGAAACATGCATTGTCCGGAGATTTGACATTGATCACAGCCCGCTTCAGTTGTATCACACGCGGTAACTCAAAGTGACATCCCGCGTGCAACGGATTGTATTTGTTCACATTGATTGTAAGATTGAGTATTCGCGATAATGCCCACCCGCTATCGCGTTCCTGGAATTCCTCCAACGATGCTAATGTGGGCTCGACGATGCGTCGCTCGTACCAATCCTCTATGTTGGATGTGGAAAAGAGTTCACAATTTTTCGTAGCGATGCTCTTTACCGCACGTTTTTCACCCGCGACGAACTCACCGTTAAACACAGTGTTCACTTTCACGTTTACGTGTCTCTCCATTGCATCCCGTATGTGCTCGAGACCATATTCTTTGCATCCTCGAGAAATTGACGAGTGTTCGATGTGGTTCGCGTTGATGACAATTCCGGTTAATATGCGGTTATCGAACGCGGTATCGACCTCGCGCCAAACGAGTCCTGCATCTCTCGTACCTT
>NW_022639783.1:155073-155492 GCF_010583005.1 Odontomachus brunneus | reverse complement strand
CGCATCTAATTGTCGAATGCATACGTTTGCAGAATATTAGAGTTTGCAGCTGTGACTAAAAAATCACGCTGCGAAATGCGCTGGCGGCGCGGGGCGGCGCGGGGCGGCGCGGGGCGGCGCGGGCGGCGCGGACGGCGCGGGTGGCGCGGGCGGCGCGGAAACCGCCGCAAAATCCGCCGCGGAAACCGCCGCGAAAACCGCCGCAGATCGGTAAAATGATCTATCGAAAGTAGATAGAAAAAATGATATCGGTAATTACCGATCATCGATATTATGTAAAGATGACAGTAAAAATTATGTAAAGAATATATATGTTGGTAAAAAATTAAATGTTGGTATATAATATCGATAATAAATTAACGATTGTTGGTATTATCGGTAATTGTATGTTGGTAAAAATTATATGTTGGTAAAAATTG
>NW_022639783.1:154305-154992 GCF_010583005.1 Odontomachus brunneus | reverse complement strand
GTATATAATATCGATAATAAATTAACGATTGTTGGTATTATCGGTAATTGTATGTTGGTAAAAATTATATGTTGGTAAAAATTGTATGTTGGTAAAAAATTAAATGTTATATAATATCGGTAAAAATTACCGACCATTGGTAACATCGGTATGCCCCCCCCTAATTACCGACCGATGATAACTCCCTCCCCCGCGTTGACGTCATACCCCCCCGCGGTGACGTCATATTCCGGCCGTGGCGCCCCCCGGTGACGTCATACCCCCCGGTGACGTCATTCCCCCCTCGCACGCGGTACCCCCTCACCCCCCCTCCCTCGGAGGACCTGAGTTAGAACCCGCCTATAATACCTACTACTTTTTGATATCATTATGATCTTAGCATCGAGTATGGACCTTATTTTTTATGTTATAAAAGTTGTAACTATCGTTCTTTTTTAGTTTTTATGTGAGACTTCTCTAGGACTTCCGTTTCCGGCGGGTATAATATCGGTCAGAGTGAGGTGTGCGGCAGTGAGTTGGAGAGATTGGAGAGTGAAGGAGGGAGAGTGTGGGTGTGAGAGGGTGTGTGAGTGTGGTGTAGGAGGAGGTGAGTGTGGTGGAGTAAGAGGGGCGTGGAGGGAAAGTAAGGGAGTGGAGAAAAATAGGGAAAAGGGGAACGGGTGAGAGAGGTTAGGTTGAAGTGAGGTA
>NW_022639783.1:154181-154295 GCF_010583005.1 Odontomachus brunneus | reverse complement strand
GAGGGTGTGTGAGTGTGGTGTAGGAGGAGGTGAGTGTGGTGGAGTAAGAGGGGCGTGGAGGGAAAGTAAGGGAGTGGAGAAAAATAGGGAAAAGGGGAACGGGTGAGAGAGGTT
>NW_022639783.1:154000-154171 GCF_010583005.1 Odontomachus brunneus | reverse complement strand
ATTGGCCTTACACTCGGCAATTTGGGGAGGATTGATGGCAAAACGTGAAGATATTTTACAACTTTTGCAAACAACCGAGGTGTCATCCTCTCCGCTAGATTCGCGATTTGGCGGTAGAATGGTGCACAATGTACAATGGCAAGAAACTTTTAAAACTCACATTATCCAGTT
>NW_022639783.1:153682-153990 GCF_010583005.1 Odontomachus brunneus | reverse complement strand
GGAAAGTAAGGGAGTGGAGAAAAATAGGGAAAAGGGGAACGGGTGAGAGAGGTTAGGTTGAAGTGAGGTAATGACTGGAGAGAGTTGAAGGAGAAGGTAGTGACATCTAGTGAAGTTTAGGAGTAGGAGGTAAAGAGACGGGTAGGTAAAACAGGAAAGAAGTAGTTGGGTGTAGGTGATTTAGAGGATGGAGGAAGAAGTAGGCGTAGGTAAAGGTATTAAAGGAGCGGTAGGAAGAGTTGGAAGGGAAAGAGGGAATAGTGTGGGAGCGCTAAACTATTTTTTGAGAAGGATAAGGAGTTTTGAAA
>NW_022639783.1:153403-153672 GCF_010583005.1 Odontomachus brunneus | reverse complement strand
ACAATGGCAAGAAACTTTTAAAACTCACATTATCCAGTTACTGCATGTACTTGCAACTAGCTACAGTGGAACATTTGTTTACTCTCGAGCATTGGATAGATCATATGTACTTATGGTTATATGAAAATTCACACATTGTTAATACAAAATATAGAAATTTTGTAAAAATTCTTCGAGAGAAGAATATTACCGAAACGGATAATGCTATATCGACGATACGCAATAGCGGGGACTTTGACGGTGGTTCACTCATCGATTGCGAGTTATTA
>NW_022639783.1:136428-153393 GCF_010583005.1 Odontomachus brunneus | reverse complement strand
GAAGGGAGGTTAGAAGGGGTATTGAGGGAGATGATGAAGGAGAATAGGTTGGTGAACTGGAGGGGTAGGGGAAGGAGGCAGGAGGAGTTAGAGAAGGTTCAGAGGGGGGATTGGAAGGCAGGGGGTGGAAGGAGGTAAAGTATGGGAAGGAAGAGGAGGGAAGAGGGAAGGGAAGACAGGAGAAGGGGAGGAGGTAGAAGAGGGACGGGGTAAGGAGAAGATGGAGAAGAGAGTGGATGTGGAGTTAAGAGGGGAAGATAAGAGAGAAGAAGTATTTAAGGTAGTATTTTGAAATGTAGCAGGATTGGGGAATAAGTGTAGGGATTTTTGGAAGGAAACGGAGAGATGGGATATAATGATATTCAGTGAAACATGGCTGGGCAGGAGAGGGTGGGAAAGGATGAGGTTAAGGCTACCGAGGGAATATAGATCGGAGATACAGATGGCAAAGAAAAGGAACAGGAAAGGTAGGGCAATGGGAGGGATGATGATGGGGATCAGAAAAGGGATAAGGGTTATAAGGGTGACGGATATGGGGAAGCTGGAAAGGATTTTGGTAGTGGAGGTTAGGGTGGGAGGGGAAAGATGGAGGGTAGTGGGGATGTGAATGGGAATATTGAAGAGAAGATGAAGGTTTTAAGAAGTTGGATGGAGGGGAGGAGGAGGGAGTGAGTACGATTATAGGAGGGGATTTTAATGCGAGGACAAGGGAGGAGGGTGGAGGGATAAGGGAGGAAGAATGGGAGGATTAGGGAGGGGGGAGGAGTTCAAAAGATAAAAAGGTGAATAAGGAGGGGAAGATAGTGTTGAGGACGATTGAGGAGGTGGGGTAGGAAATTTTTAATGGAGGGTTGGAAGCAGATTTGGAAGGTGAGTGGACGTATACGGGAGGGAGAGGGGAGACGGTAATAGATTTGGTGTTGGGGAACGGGGACGTGAGGAGGAAGATAGAGAGGTTGGAGGTGGGGGACAATGTGGATTCTGATCATCATCCAATAGTGGTATGGATAAGAAGCAAGGGTTGGGAAGGGAGGAAGGAGGAGGGGAGGGGAAAGAAAGAAAAGGGTTGGAGATGGTCGGAGGAGGGCAAGGAGGTTTTTAGGAAGAGGATGGGGGAAATAAGGATAGGTAATGAGGAGGTAAGGGAGATGTGGGAAAAGATGAGAGGAAAGGTGCAAAATATATTGAAGGAGGGGGGAGGGGGAGAAAGGGAAATAAGGAAAGGGTGGTGAAAGTGTGTAGAAGGGAAAAGTAAGGTAAGGAGAGAATTAAGGAAGTGGAAAAAGGGTGAGGGGGATGGAAGAAGTTATAGGGAAGAGAAAGGGAGTTATAAAAGGTTATTGGAGAGAAAGAAGAGAGAGGAGAATGAAAGATAGGAAGAAGAGAGGAAGTTGATAAAAACGGAAGGACAAGTATGGGAAGTGGTGAGAAAAGAGAGGAGAATAAGGAGGGGAGGAAGTGGGGGGTTCGGAATAGAGAAATGGGAAGAATATTGTAAGGGATTTTTGGGAGGAGTGGGTTATAGGGTGGTAAGAGGTGGGGGGGAGTTATAAGGGAGGATGGGGAGGAGGATTTGAGGAAGGAGGAAATAAGGGAAGCGATAAAGGGGATAAAGGATGGGAAAGCGGCGGGAGGGGATGGGATTCCGGGGGAGGTATAGAGGTATGGGGGATAGGGGATGGAGGAGTGGATATGGAGAGTATGTAGTAAGGTATGGAAAGGAGAAGGTTGGATTGAGGAATGGAGGGAAAGAATAATAGTGCCGGTGTTGAAGAAAGGGGTAGGGAATAAGGTGGAGGATTACAGGGAAGTGACATTGACACCGACCTTGTATAAGATATACGCAACGGTTTTGGCAGGGAGATTAAGGGATGAAATTGAAAAGAAGGGACTGATGCCGCTGAACCAGACGGGATTCAGAAGGGGAATGGGAACGATGGATAACATTTTTGTACTTAATTATTTAATAAATAAAAGGATAGAAAGGAAAGGGGGGATTTTGGTTGCTTTATTTGTAGACTTGAGGGCAGCGTTTGATATGATCGATAAATGGAAGTTGATAGAGGCTTTGAGGGAGAAGGGATTAAGGGAAAGGTTGGTAGGGAGATGTGAGGAGATGGTAAGAGAGACGAAGAATAGAGTGAGAGTAGGTGGGGTAGAAGGAGAATGTTTTTGGACGGCGTGGGGGGTAAGACAAGGGTGCCCGTTAAGCCCGCACTTATTTAACTTATATTTGGCAAATCTGGAGGAAGAGTTGGGGAGGGGAGAGGGGGTGAAGGTGGGGGGAAGAAAGGCATTTTCATTAGCATATGCGGATGACGTAGTGATTTTAGCAGAGGAAGAGGGGGAAATGAAATGTTTGATAGAAAGGTTTGTGAGATATTTGGATAGGAAGGAATTAGAAATTAATGTGGAAAAATCAAAGATTATGAGGTTTAGGAAGGGGAGAGGGAGGGAGAAAAGTGTGAGTTGGAGGTGGAAGGGGGAGAAAATTGAGGAAGTAAAGAGATATAGATATTTGGGATATACGTTGCAGAAGAATGGGGGACAGGAGGAACATGTGAAGAAAAGAGTAAGAAGAAGAGCGTCAGTAATGGGACAGGTATGGGGGACAGGAAAGAGAAGGTTTAAGGGGGATTGGGGGCGAAGTATATGGTTATTTGATAGGCTAGTGTGGTCAGTGATGGGGTATGGGGTGGAGGTTTGGGGATGGAAATGGAGGGAGGAAATGGAGATGTTGCAGGATAGGTATATGAGGTGGATTTTAGGGATGGAATGGGGGACGCCACGGTATCTATTGAGGGAGGAGCTGCAAAGGGAGAGAATAAGGGAAAGGGCGAGTATAAGGGCTTGGGGTCTTGAGAAAAGGTTGGAGGAGGGAAGGGGAAGTGGGATAGCAAGGTTGTGCTGGGAGGAAATGAAAGAGAGATGGAAAAGAGGGAAGGTAAATAGGGAAATGGGAAGGTGAAAGAAAGAATTTTTTGAGGAGAGAGGAATAAGTTTGTGGGAAGTGGAGGAGGAGAGGGAGAAGGGTGAGGGGGGTTTTGAGAAAATGATAAAGAGGGAGAGGGAAATGCATAGGTTAGAGAGATGGTGTAGAATAAAGGAGGCAAAGTATAATAAGTGGTATGGGAGGGTAAAAGGGGAGGGGATACCAGGGTATTTAAAGAAGGGGTGGGGGGAGAATAGGTGGCAAAAGTTGGCAAAATTTAGGTTAGAAAATGGGATGAGGGGGAACTTGTATTGGAGGGAGGAGGAAGAAAGAAAATGTAGATTGTATGGAATTAGGGAGGAATCGTGGGAACATGTATGGGATGAGTGCTTGGATTGGGGGGATGTGGGGAGCTGGCAAGTGATGGTGGAGTTAGTGTTAGAGGAGGAAGGAGAAGAGGAGGAATGGTTAAGAAGGTTGGAAAGGATGAGGGATGTTGAAAGGAGGATGGGGGGAAGAATTGTGTGTGTGTGTGTGTGTGTGTGTGTGTGTGTGTGTGTGAGGGAGAGAGGGAGATAGGTAGAGTGAATGAACGCGAAGGACGGCGGAAGCGGAGGTCACAAAGGTGGGCGAGAGGAGGAGGGGAGGGAAAGAAAATATTGAGGGGGGGGGTGTAGGGAAGTAGCTGGGAAGAGGGGGTTGGGGTACCTTTAGGTTGAGTTGAGTAATTAGTTTATGTAATTAGAAGCGTTATAAGCGTTAGTATAAGCGTTAATATAAGTTAGAGATAAATGGTAAGAGAGCGTTAGATAAAGCACAGAGTTGTAATCCTGAGGGGATCAATAAATTCTACATTACTAGTGAGACTTCTTGAAAGCAATATGTACCAAAATGATGGATCTGTACTAGTTGCTCCAAGTGTGAACTTTGTTAAATTTTTTCAGTAGGAATTTCAATCAAAAATAATAAAACAAAACATGTTTTGAATAGATTTGAGTATAAAGAACAATGAAACATGCCATAACTAGCAAGTTTTTAAAATTTCATTTTTGGTCCCGATGTCCGGTTTTCGGGCCTTTCGCCCCACTGTGCGCCGGGGGAACTTCCTCGGAGAGGAAAAAACCCGAGCACGACGGGCAATCCTACTGGAGCAATAAATAAACAAAATAAAAAAACACCACACCAAAAAAACTATACATTAAGAAAGAAAATCCACAAAACACAAATGACACTACCACTAGACACACAGGACACGACATGCGAGCGGGCGACATCCTGAATGATAGTATCAGAACTAAACAAGATAAAAGAGGTTCCCCCCACACAAACAAACAGCTTAGAATCAAAGAAAGAAGGAGGCATTTCTATCCCACGCGAAATACAATCAGAACAGGAAAAAGTTATCATATTTATCTAAACACCCGACCTAGTATACTTACAGGGCATTCAGCCTGATAAGGAGTACCAGCCTCAGGACAAATGGGTTGCAAACAAAAACCCCATTCGAAATCAACGAATTCCTACACACACCTGGTGTATATTATGACATTCAAGGACAATTACATCAAATAGTTTCAACATGGAAAACAGTCATCAAAATGGATATACATTCAATAGACGTTAGACGAAACCAAGTACAAGGATACCTTGACAGCACGGAAAAAATCTGTAATCAACAAAAGAAAACAAGTACCATATGGCAAATATGCGATAACTTACGTGAAGTAGTACAGAAAAACCTTGTCCGTATACAGAACATGACGGAACTAATACACAACATATACAAAACTCCTACGTACGCAAAACGAGGAATAATAGACGGAATAGGTACAGTAGCAAAATCATTGTTTGGTGTAATGGACGCAAACGACGAGAAAACGATAAACGAACAATTAGATCTATTACAAAGTAAATAGGAAACTTTATAACACGCGGTGACAAACCAATTAAAAATCATCAATACAACAGTGACAACCTCGAAAAAACTTTAAAAACTAATGAAAAAATAATATGGAATAACATAACACAGCTCTATACAGATGAAGCTGGGCTCACATTAAGACAACAAGTAGACGAACACTTTACTATACTAAACGCTTTACTGGATAACCTGCTACGTGACCAGAACGACATAATTTACTATTTAGATAAAATAAAATCAGGGAACTTACCGACAAGATTAACACCAATAGACAGTATCATATCTCAGCTGCAGGAGATATCCATTCACATACCAAAAGGCACACATTTCCCATTTACACCTAGGAAAGAGAACTGGGTAAAAATAGAAAAATTTTGCACAATCATCGCGTATTATAGAGACAAAAATATCTTCACTATATTAAACTTACCTCTTATAACTTATCCGACGTACGAAATAATTCATGTACACTCGTTTCCTGTACATAGTCACGATAATATTTTTGCCTTAACTGAAATCACACACACTAAAATCGCAATTCAGTCAGGAAACAAATACATACATAATATTACGCGAAAACGAATTAAATGAATGCATAAAATTTAAGAACCAGTATACTTGCACGCAAAGAAACGCAATATTCAGAATTAATAGAGAATCACCGTGCGAAATCCTAATGTACACAACATTAAAAAGTATAAAAAATTGCCAGACAAAATATATCTCGACAAATCACACTTTTATTATTGCTTTAACACAGAAAAACGCGTGGCTATATTTCACGCGCAGCGAGCAAACTGCTCACATTCAATGTCAAGACCAAATATTTTACCAAAAAATTAATAAAACAGGAATAATAAACATTAGAAGTCAATGTAGATTAACAGTAGAAGATATATTATAATCACAAGATACCATAAGTAGCACGCTAATACAAACACACATACCGGAATATAATATCATATTAAAACAGGAATACATAAACGAAATTAAAAATAAAAACGAAATACTGCATGTAAAACCGAGTAAAATAATACAGAATCCGTCGGAATTAGCGGAACTCAGTCATAGAATAACATAGACGTACGAAAATTTGGAAAACAGATCGAACCCTTTAGCGCATTATAAAATATAATTTATACAATAGCACCGAGCGGAATAACCATAGTAATAGTAATTATACTGGCGATATTCATAATAAGAAAAATAAAAAAGAAAGGAGATCCATCAGTAATAGTAGAGCAAAACAGTCAGCGAAATATAAGAACACGTGCTAAACCAATAATACCCACAATCCCTGCGCTAGCACGCAAGCACAGCTTATATGCATAAGGTATAAATAGTACACGATTGTAATTACATTTATATGCGGGAAAACAAATTTATAACACGAATACAATATAATAAAGTATAACAAGTACAAACGATTATAACCATAATTGTAAACGGAAACAAAAAAAATGTATATAGAATAAGGTTGCGAAAACCTCGCTAAACACTCCGTTTTCTTTTCCCAAGGGGGAAGGGATGTTATAATCGCGAATATTATTAGCGCTTTCGAAACACTTCATGAGGAATCGTTTCGATTGCGCCACAACAAAGAAGCGGATGTGCAAGTGCTGCGATAAGCACCACCTTGCACATTCCGTATTTAGGACCTCGATTCGAAACGCATTAAATCATTATCAATATGATAATGTTCTTGTCGCCAGGCACCCCCTCCGACAAGATTAAACAATATTATAAAAAAACGGAGAAGACCGCCCGCGTCAGACTTAACACCTCGGTCTCTCGCCGCGACATTCGCAACCGACGCGCGGTTCGCACATTACTAATAAAACTCGGGAGTAGTAATTAAACACGTTCGAATACTGTTACCAATAAAAGCTTTTATATTTAAATTACAAGGAAGCGGCTACAATCTATTACTACTTTCAAACCCACCGCCACACACCCAGCCGCGTCCGCGTCACCGATTCCGAACTCTCTCGCGTCCCGGCAACACGGGGCACGACACTAGTGATGGGCGATGTTACTTCGATTGGTGTTCGATATGTTTTAAAAATAATTGATTATTTTTCTCAATGTTTTTTATATCGATTAATTAATTACTCGATGTTTTTAGAATTAATTAATCGGTTATTCGATATTTTTAGATTTGATTAATTGATTTTTCGAAATAGATTCAAGAGTGCGTTTAGCGAACTCAACAGTTGCACAACAGTTGAGCAATTCGTCAATGTAATTGGTCTAGATGTAGGGATTGTAACCGCGATGCGTCGCGTTCGGATCGCTCGTCGGTTCGGGTTCGTGGTAGGCGGAATAATTTGGAAACAATGGTTTGTTAACAAACTTAATCGTATATTTAAAATAACCAGTTGATGGTGTTCACAATTAAATTAAATGTGTGTCGACGCCGTTGGTTTTGGTCATTTGTGTATTATCTGTCAGAGGCTTTGTTTAGGCGATTGCTCGCGAGATGTGATGCGCGGTGCGCGAGACGCGGACGGTGTGAATGTCGAGTATTCGCGAGTTTGTTGTGTTGATGTTTCTCGGCGTCTCGCCTCTTTAATTTCGGTTTACAACTTCTTGCGATGATTTAGCTGCTCTTCGATGCAGCACAGTATACGCGGTATGTCGGTAAGATTGCAGCGGAGCTGCATGCGGTGTTTTTCCTTAGTGGCGATATCTCCGATCTCTTATCGCGGAGATTTGGTACGGTTCAGTATATGTGGTGCGGCCGTCGGCCCTCGTACACAAGCTATCGGAGCTGTCTTTGTAGTCGAACAAGGTCGGCTCGTTCTAATACAATCGCGGATGCGGTGAAAACGGTGCCGCGAACGCGCCTATGCGTCGCGGTAACGGAGTAATGGCTCTCGTAGACCAGTGCGATGTGCGACGCGACATACGATATGCGACGAGCGATATCCAATGAGCGTATTGGTATTTCAGAAAAGCTGTACGCTTATTAGATATCGCGCATCGCATATCGCGTGCCGCCTCGCAAATCGCGCTGGTCTGCGAGAACCATAAGTCCGATCTCCCTTCTGGAGATCGATTACGAGTATCGCGGAGGTCGACTCGCGTTCTTGCGAGTCGACGACGGTGTGATCCTGACACGGATCCTTAATATGATGTCGAAGCTACGTTGCAACGAAGCGTAACTTCGAATCTACGACGAATAGTTCGTATCCGGTGACTTGATGACGCTGTGATCTCGCTCGCTCTAAGGTGACGGCGAGATACGATTTGCGGTGTAAAAGGTGCGTTAAGCGCCCTCCCGATGTGGAATCTTGCGGATAACGGAGTTTATCAGTGTCGGCGTCACGAATCCGTGAGCCGACGGCGGAGTGATTTCAGTCGCGAATCCGCGAACAGAAATTTGCCAGGAACGGTAGATAGAACAATGTCGATATCACGAATCCGTGAGTCGACGGATCGTTCAGTGCTTCAGTGCTTTCAGTCGCGAATCCGCAAGCAGAAAGCTGCCACCCGTACGGAAAAAAAGTATAAGGAATCTATTAAAACAAATATTTGAAAATTACTGAGATCCATAGAGAGAAATTAGTGAAATACTATTGGAAAATATAAGATTATTACTGTACACCTATTATAACACTATTATAATATTATTGAAAAACTATTCATTAAATATAGTATCATCCCTATAGTATTTTCGTCAACAACTATTGAACATCTATAGCAAAACTATTTGTGAATTATTATAGTGAAACTTATTGTTATATTTGAAGGACAAAAAAGGGCGACTGTATTTTTTATCAGATCTATATTTATTTATATTTCAAACAAATTTTTACAACATATGACGAGAATGGGAATATAATATCAAACAATATGAAATATAATATAAAATTGATTAATCAAATTCTACATTATTTACCAAAGGCACAATATATAATTTATGTTCTTTATAATGCATATTATAACATTTTTTATCAAAATTTGAAGGGAAACAAGCAATATAATTATTTGTTTTTTGCGCTATAAATGAAAACATTTTCGTTGATATTTCTTTGTGTTTACAAAGTTCTTCGTGCATGATTTGTAATTTTTGACCAAGGACAACATAGTGTATTATTTGTGTTTCTGGTGTGTTAATTAAAATTAAGTCTGTAATTATTATCAATTCTCCGTTATGTAATATAACAGTACTATTATTCCTTTTAATCAAACAAGAATATTTGCAGCTGTGATAGAGAACACTTTTATAAGAAAATCTTTGAAATGACTTAACTTTTTCTGTAAGTTTCTTGTAATAATTGTTCAATCAATACTTTTTGAGACAATGACAAAGTTATATCCTCTGGTTTCCCAAATATTCTCAAGTTATCTCCATATTTTATATATTTTATAATTTTAGTTTCTTTCATTTGTTGAAACAATTTCTCTCCTTGCCTACTACAATTAGGTCTACTAAAAATGACAGAGTTTTCTTTGATATATCTTATTCTAGAATACATTTTATAAATTTTATAAATTAATGGTACACATTGACTTCCATAAAACATCTTTCCTATTATACCATTAAAATGTTCAAACGGAAATGCCGACCACGCCCATAGAGCACCATACTTTTTTACATAGTCCGGGATATAAAACATCATATGTACATTATATTTCATATATTCTTTTCCATAAAATAACTCGATATTTAAAAGAAATTGATAGTGCTATTTTTGCTTTATCAAACTCGTTATTTGTAAATTTTGTTTTGGAAAAAATAAAGGTCCTTTAACACCTTTCACAGCTCTTCCTGTATTAATAGCTTTTTCTATGTGTTTGAAATGTTGCTTCTTCTTTCGCATAACACTCTTCTCACCAGAATATATACGTGTTTGACCTCTCCCTATTGAAATTTGTTTCCCTTTATGAAGACAATATCAACATCCGTATGCACCATTAAATTGTTTTACATTTTGAATCAATGGTCTGGCAACAGTATCTACAGTTGCAAGAAGTGCATGAACTTTTATGTGTATTGGTTCTCTGTGTTTAAATAGAACACACCAAAAGTCACTGCTTTCTAATTGTGCAAGTTCGTCTATGAATGGACAAAGAAATAAATCCATTGGTGGTTTTTTATTATTATACCATAATCCACAAAGTAAAATGTTCTCTCTTCTAAGATGATATGGTAATTCATTTATACAAATTTGAATGGGCCATATAGTGTATATGGATGAATTAAATATTTCTACGCCATCCGTGTTCCATTGAATAGTGATATCACTATCACGTATAATATTACGTTCTTTTAAATGACGATAAAATGCTCCATCTACAATATCACTTTCTGAGGAAGAAATTTTTCGGAATTGTGTAAATAATTTCGTTTGTAGTAATTTTATCAACTGCGGCTTCAATGGAAAATGATAGAAGAAATTAAAATTTTTTGTAGCTGAATTTCTTCGTAACTTTTTCCACAAATATTACATTCAGTAATATCCTGGTCAAATGTTAGTGTAGTAAAACATATTGGGCAAAAATAATATTTACAAGAAGTTACCTTTAAAAACATTTGTAGAAAATGATATTTTGAGTGGTGTACCTTAAATGGCAAATGACAATTAATAATTTGAAGTTGAGATTGCAATGCACTGTCAGTCAATTTGTTTTTAACTGCCATACTCATTATTATTAATCGACTTTCTTCTTTACTTAAATCGCATCCTTCATACATGGGTAATCCTTGCAAGAAAATATATATACATATGTATGTACGATGTCCACTAATAATCAGCCAGATGGCATAGAGAGTTAAAAAAGAACTCAGTCAAATATTAGTAATTTTTACTTCATTTTCAAATACAAAAAGAAATCTTTTCTGAAAAGTTAACTAAATTATTTTTGAAGTCTCTTTGGTATTTGGGCATATTTTGGATCAGGTATAGACTGAGTGTATTAAAGTAAATAGATAAAATCTGTATTATATTGCAATTTTTACTATAATGGAAAAAATGAAGTTATTTGATATACAATCCACATTACACTTGTACACGTATACACGTATTGTAATTAGTTACCTGTATATGTTTTTCATATTCGTCATGGCTCTCACTTCCTTCACTATCAGATTTATTATTATCTTCATGAATCTCTCCATCATCATCAAAATAATAATTATTTTCATTATTATCATTTTCATTGTTAACAACATTTCCATCCTCATTTTCCGATAAATATTTATCTTCGTCTTCTTCAAATTCACTATTATTATTTTCACTGTAATTACATTATTATTACATTCAATATAACTGTGAATAGTGTCTGTTTCTGTTTCCGCAGATTCTTGGGAAGGATGTTCTTTGTTAATTATATTATGTTGTTCATTAAAACTTATTGTTCCGTACGGGAGCTGTCGTCCGCACGGATCGCGGGCGGCGGGCGGCCGTGCACCAGGCGTGTTCCGCGCGCGGGCGACTACCGCTCGCCGCGGCTTCACGCCGCCGCCGCTACGCGGCAGCGCGCCGAGCCGGGGCCGTTACTCGCGGTTAAATTTCGGTGCGGCGCCTATATAAGACGCCGCGGACGCCGGCTCTAGGCCTTTTGACTACTATTGCCCATCAGGTCACTGCCTCGCTGAGGTATTCTTTTGCACTATATCTAGCTTCATATCGCCTTCTTGAGTGCGTCAGCACGTTGGGCTCTTGCCTCGCTACGTTTGCATATCTGCCTTGAACTTTACTGCCTTAAGAGTGTCCTAAGAGAGACACGTTGGCATTTGTGGTTAGGTCTTCGGTGACTCTACACAACCTTCCGCAGCCCTTTAGAGTGCGCTTGCACGTTGGGCTAATGTCTCTAGAGTGTCCGAGGACACGTTGACATCGGTGTTACGAAGTGTACGGTAACTCCACGGATCTCCAACCTTCTCAATACTATCGAGGATTGAGAGAAGGCTTCGCGCGACCATATCGGATTACCTTGAAATCTCCACTGCGGTGGACGTCTCTCTTCGCGACATCTCAGTATTGCGCATACTGAATATTATCGCCGACAGAACCCACTGTTGGGATCACGACTCCGCGCGAGCCGTCCTTGTCATCAAGGACTCAGTCGCTGCCAGGGACGCAGCATATACACGCGAGCAGTACTCGCCTTCACGTCCGCACAGGACTCCGTCGCTGCCAGGGACGCAGCATATACAAAACACGGAGCCAAAGACTCCCGTCGCCGAATAACGTCGCGAATCACTTGCACCCCACGTCATCCTTACGGGGCCGCTGGATAGCGGACTGCTAGCGACGAAGACCGCGGTCTCCACACGGCGAGCGGACATCAATCCGCATCCCGCATAACGAACCGGCCGCTCTCCACCCTCGGGCCGTACGAAACACTTATATTTTCATCGTTGTACGTTTTCACTTACAAATATATATATATATATATATATATATATATATATATATATATGAGGCATTCTTTGTCAACTGGCCCATTCCCTCTTTCCATTTCAGATTTTATAAAAAAATATTCTGTAAATGCTTAAATTGTAGGTACAAATATAGAGTTTTAAACGCCATTGGGCGATTTTTGAAATTCAAAATGGCGGATCCAATATGGCAGCTGCGATTGGCAAAACTTATAATTGATTTAATAACGTCGTTGATTATAATACGTAAAATTTCTCGTAGCACTTTGAAAACGATTACTCGAAGGTTTTCAGGGTCGCTGATTACAAATCCAATGTTATAATTACGAAATTCGAGATGACGGATCCAATACAGCTGCCACATGCCCTATTTTTACTTTAAACCACTCAATATTCTTCAAAACAACTTAAAAATAATTACTCGTGGGTTTTCGAGATCGCTGATTAAGAAGATGTGAGAATTGAAGACGGCAGATCAAATATGGCGGCCACATACCTCACTTTCACACTCTAAACCACTCAAAATTCATAGAAACAGCTTGAAAATAGTTACTCGCGGGTATTCGGAGTTGCTAATTACGAATCCGATATTAGATTTGCAAAATTCAAGATGGCAGCTACATGCTCCACTTTTGCACTTTAAATCACTCAAAATTTATGGAAACATTTTAAAAATGGTTAATTGAAAATTTTTGGGGTCGCTGATTACGAATTAAATTTCAGAATGGCGAATTTTATATGGCTGCTACATTTCCGAAAATTAAATTGTAGGGTATGAGGTATATCGTAACAGCTTGAAAACGATACATGCGACATTTTTAAGGTCGTTGATTATATATCTCCAGTCAAACTCTAAAACATTAAAATTTATATTATGATATCCTGAAACAATTTAAAAATTATCATGCCAGTGTTTTCAATATCAGTAGTTATTACAAATTACTATAAGTTACAATGCGTGTTGATTGGGCATCTACAGTTGTTCAAAACTTGAATCGGTGAATTAAAATTACTTTCTGAAAAAGTCATTTTAAAAAATTACATTTCTTTTTACCACTTTACATCGCATATTTAATGTTGCAGCTAAGAAGGAAATTGCTAGCCACTCGCAGCATATGAGTACCGTTTTATCAATAATTTCCCCGTTGGAAATAGTGTAAAAGAATGATTTTTCTGTATTTGAGGAATTATTGGAGCTTTATCAAATCTGGATTTTAGTTTCCTTGTACTGTTTTCATGCATGGATTTGCTATAGAATAAAACTGTAATATTCGGTTAAAATATTCTGTAAAAAAGTTTTTTTTTGTCACCATTCAAAAAGTGTGTTTGTATCTAAAATAACCTCTGTCGGCTTAGCTAAAAGACTCTTCCGCGCTGCTTCCCTTTTAAAAATCGCTCCTACACCATCACATGCGCTGTCGCGTGGAAATGCCACTCAGCTCTAATATTGAAGTCGTGTTCATGATTCATCAAATTACTAATTTGAAAGCGGTTTTTGAAATGTTGCTTAGCTCCATCGCTAAAGTAAATGATTTCCTTTACTTTCGCATTTTTTTTTTGTAATATGAAGTAATAATAGTTGCTGGATAGTATAAACAGCAGCTGTGTCATGGGTAGTACTGTCAGATAAGAATATTAAGCTTTTGTGTTTCAATTTGGACTCGTCTGTGAAGTAATAGACAACAGTTAATACGGTATATTGGTCGTTATTGAAATGGTACGCTTGCGATGCATCTTGAACCACATATTTATAGTTATCAGAGAAATCTAACGTGACTAACACTTCTCCGGGACGTAGGTTTTTTTTCTATCCTCAAAGTACTGAATTTGTTGCTTTGCGATGAAAGAATGGGGTTTTAGGAGCATTAATTTCTCGCAAAGTTTTTCAATAAAATCTTCAGTATTTATGTAGAATATTTCTTGAAAGATCCGTGGTACTGGGGCACTTACTACATTCATCTATGTGACAATTTGCATTCGCTTCTTTGCACACAATTTGTTGTAAACATTCATTATAATCAGTTCTTGGTTTTTTAACCTACTTTGTCAATTTTCGTACATTAATATCATCTAACATAAACTTACAATTTTGATGGATTGTGCAGACACAAACAGAATATGTCCCGGAAGCGCTTGCAAGTATACAGTGCTTTGGTCGCAGTTATGCAAACTTACTAAAGCTTACAGGAAAGTCTTTATGGAGTTCTTTATATTCGTTGTATAATCCTTTCAAATCTAGTAAAAGAAGATGTTTCTGAACAAGACTCCGTTCACTACCAGTTTTTACTGAAATTACATCTTTAACTCCTGGCATTAATCTAGTGTTAGCATCACTATTTTAAAATTCATTAATTTTTTCGGTAGTAGATTCCGGTAATGGTTTTCCAGCTTTCGCTGAAGTGTTTGCTAAAATACCATTTACTTTTCTCATTTCTTTAGCTCTCTTTGCCATTTGTCTAGAACATTTAAATTCTTTCGGAATCTTTCTTATATTCCAAGTGATAGGATGTATAATAAGTATGGACAATCTATTTGGATCATTTTCACCCAAACTCCAAAATTTATTTTTCAAGTCATCCATCAACCGTTCTAGTTCAAGCTCTCGTTGTGATCTCATATGTTGCTTGTCACTATCAACAGATAATACTGAGTTATCAAATTCTATACTGGATGCAGTGCTATCAAGACTCATATTATTATCAATTGAGTCACTTACATATCCGCAGTTTACTGCACCATTGTCCCTTTTACTTTTTAAAAGTCTGCAGTTTAAACAAATTTTAGAATTGTGTGGCAAATCAGAAAATTTTTCTCTAAGACTTGCAGACATGACTTTTAAATGTTTTCCTCTATGCTCTTTTTTCCCATACGGGTTGCAGCATCGATCTTGATGTGCATTCAATTCGAATGACATTATAGACATATGAGAAAATCAGGTATAAAAATAGAGGGTATAAAAATGAGTTTTGAGAAGAATCGAATATAAGAATCCTAAAAAAAGACTAATTGAAAGAGTAGCCCTAAGAAGGACTGGTGTGAAAAACAATCCTAAAAAATGATGAAAAGGATAGTTCTTAAATGAAGTAGACAATATTCTCTTAAGAGATAGTCATGAAAACGACTGTTTATAGAGGTTGAACAAAATTTATCGCAAACAGTAGTCGTGAGGACGACTGATAAAGAACTACTTGCAACAAAGCCCGCCCAAGAAATAGTCGTGAGAACGACTGTTTGTAAAGCCTGAATAAAGTTTATTGCAAACAATAGCCGTGAAAACGATTTAATGGATCATTTATAGGTTCTGCTGATTGTAGCCGCCACATTGTATCCGCCATTTCGAATTTTGTAATTCTAACACCGAATTCGTAATTTGCGACTAAACAAGTAACCATTTTTAATCTGTTTCGATAAATTTTGAGTAATCTAGAATGTAACAGTCGGGCATGTAGCCGTCATCTTGGATCCGCCATTTTGAATTTTGCAATTTTGACCTAGGATTTGTAATCAGCGAAAATCCCTGAGTAACCGCATTTAAGCTGTTCCTATGAATTTTGAGTGGTTTAGAGTGTGAAAGTGAAGTATGTGGTCGCCATATTAGATTAGCTATCTTCAATTTCGCAATTCTTACATAGAATTCTTAATCAGCGATCTCGAAAACCCACGAGTAATTTTTAAGTTCAAATCTAGTAATTTTTAAGTTGTTTTGAAAAATATCGAGTGGTTCAGAGTATAAAAATAAGGCATGTGGCAGTCATATTGGATCCTCCATCCTGAATGTCACAATTGTGACATTGGATTTATAATCAGTGAATCTGAAAATCTTCAACTAATCGTTTCAAAGCTGCTACGAGAAATTTTGCGCATTTTAATCAACGATATTGAATCAATTATAAGTTTTGTCGATCGCAGCCATATTGGATCCGCTATTTTGAATTTCAAAAATCGCCTAATGGCGTTTAAAACTCCATATTCATACCTACAATTTAAGCACTTACAGAATATTTTTTTATAAAATCTGAAATGGAAAGAGAGGGTAGCCCGGTTGACAAAAAATGCCTCATATATATGTTACGAAAATATTAGAAAACCATTCATATATTCGTGATATGCGAATATCAAAATTCTCTGAAAGAATAATTGCCTACATTGCAAGATTTGTTGTAAAACATATAATAAAATACATATGAGAACTGTTTATCTTCCTTACAATCTACTAATAACAATAAACGAATATTTAGTTTAATAAATATTAAAAATAGGTGTAATTTAATTTTTCCATTACTTGATGTTTTTATTGTATGTAAGAAATGCGACATTATATTAAAATTTACATTAAAAGAAAATGAAGGTATCCTAAGCAAATGTTCAATTAAGTACTTGACTTCTCAAATATTAACACATATTATCTATGATAATAATATATTTTCGCATCTAATTGATCACGTTACTGAACAAAATCCTTTATCAAATCACAAAATACTTGATCAAAAGTATATGTGAGAAATATTTTAGTATCAAGTTGTTTTACCTGGGAAAACAATTGAAAAAAATAACTCTAAGATAACATTACAATAAAGTTGTTCTGTCCTCAGGTTGGTGATATTAATAATATAGGTGTTATTATACATACAAACACACACACACACACACACACATATATATACAGGGTGTCCCGAACCTCTATGATGACCCTTAGTGAGAACGTAGAACGGATTGAGATGC
>NW_022639783.1:136016-136418 GCF_010583005.1 Odontomachus brunneus | reverse complement strand
ACAAAATCCTTTATCAAATCACAAAATACTTGATCAAAAGTATATGTGAGAAATATTTTAGTATCAAGTTGTTTTACCTGGGAAAACAATTGAAAAAAATAACTCTAAGATAACATTACAATAAAGTTGTTCTGTCCTCAGGTTGGTGATATTAATAATATAGGTGTTATTATACATACAAACACACACACACACACACACACATATATATACAGGGTGTCCCGAACCTCTATGATGACCCTTAGTGAGAACGTAGAACGGATTGAGATGCGCAAGAAAGTCCTGTGCCGTTTTGCGACATTCGCAATAGTTTTTGAGAAATTAATTATTTTGTCTCAACAAATCAGCGTACAGCAGGCCTCGGGATTTTTGTCACATTTCGGGCTGATTTCAGACGCGACA
>NW_022639783.1:135292-136006 GCF_010583005.1 Odontomachus brunneus | reverse complement strand
GGGTCACAAATATATATGCAGCCGAAGCGGCGACACGCTTCGATTCGGCATCGATTCGGCACACGGATATGTCATGCACATGTGTCAGTGTATCACGCCTCGTTTCGTAGCTATGGACGGAGGGACACGGCGAAATGCGATTCGCAAGTGTCACGGTCCCACGTCGGCCGAAGGCATCTTTTTTTTCGCTGCCGCTTTCTGTACGCCAGGTCTCGGAATTTTTGTCACATTTCAGGTTGATTTCAGACGCGACACCCACCTCTGCCCCACTCTCACTTGAGCCTCAGCGGCCGAGCCGCCGATCGCTCTGCCTCAGGAGCGTTGCTGAGTAAGAAATACGTATGTAGCGCTTCTGTCTGTGTCAATCCGTTATTAAAATTTTTACTTCTTTAATATATTTCTTTTTTGTAAATAATATAATGTTACATTATTTATGTGTTATATATTGTAGATATTAGGACCTTAACTTAGTTTCCGCCCAAAAAATACTGAGAAAAAGCATTTATTGTAAAAAATTTATTTAAATTATTTCAATGAAAGTATTTTCCATCACTTTCTACAACTTTTTGCCATCTTTCTGGCAACTGGGCGATACCATCTCGATAAAACGATGTTTGTTTCGAAGCAATCCATTCGTCCACCCATTCTCGCACTTCTTCAACATTTCGGAAGCGTGTACCACTCAAGCCGTGCTGCATCGATCTGAACAAGTGG
>NW_022639783.1:134772-135282 GCF_010583005.1 Odontomachus brunneus | reverse complement strand
GTGTGTGTGTGTGTATCTGTCTTGTAATTTTGATAATAGATTTCCACATCACTCATGAGGTACTATTGTTGATGCGTTTTTTTTTAAGTGGTTTCCCCTGTAGGTCTATCTCACTAAAAATAAATTAAAATTAATGACATGACTCGGCAGAAAAGCGAAATTCTATATTATAAGATATATATGGAGGAAAAAAAATTCTAATAATAGAAGAAAAAAATCAGCCAATCTTAATGTTTCCTAGATTGTTTACACGATTGTACTAAAGATGGTACATCCACAGAAATTTTGGAAGAGCTAGTTCGCATCAACGAAGACAGTGATGCATCAAAGAAGAAGACGTGTGGCTGTCTTTGTAAAATTCATTCTCGAAAAAGAGCATTCACATATATGTAGACTCAAACATGGATACATACTTAAAAAGGAGCTATTAGTTTAATTAGTGATAGAGTGCTTTGATAATACAAACTACGGCAGTGCAAAATGTAAGTGTGAATTGACTGGTGATCCTTA
>NW_022639783.1:128707-134762 GCF_010583005.1 Odontomachus brunneus | reverse complement strand
ATACTTTAAAAAGAGCTATTAGTTTAATTAGTGATAGAGTGCTTTGATAATACAAACTACGGCAGTGCAAAATGTAAGTGTGAATTGACTGGTGATCCTTAACAAAGTGAAGTGTTTATGTGTGTGTGGTGCATGTGTGTGTGTGTGGAATATATTATACAATTTAATATTATTTTTCTTTCCTTGCTTATATTATTCTATTTTTCTTCTAAGCATGGATAGTAAGCAGAGAAATGCACTAAGATTTGATAAGATGTGGGAAGAAATCTTTTTGGCAGACATTTATAATAAAACCACCTGTCTTCTGTGTGGTTATCAGCCATCCATTGTTAAAAAATATTTTCTTCACAGACATTATAATATTAAACATTCCAAAGAGTATTCACAATATGTAGACGAGGAGAAAAACAATTTAATTGAAGGATTAAAATTAATTTATCAAGAAGGTAGTAGTTCGACTTCTATCGATAATGCTATATCTTCAAGAAAAGCTCTCACCGCATCGTATGCTATATCGAATCTAATTGCAAAACATTCCAAGCCGGTCACTGAAGGGACATTTATAAAAGATTGCCTCATCGCAGCGATAGAATCATTTGGAAATTCGATAACTCTTGAAGAAGCTGTTAGCATTCCACTAAGTGATAAAACTATAAAAACTCTAATTGATGATATTGCTTCTTGTTTACAAGAAACATTAAAATCCTTATTAGCATCTTGCATCTATTTCTCATTGTGTCTTAACGAGAGCATCGACAGTCGGCATATGAGTGAATTGAGTATTTTTGCTCGAATCGTACAAAACGATTTTTCATATGCCGAGGAACTCTTGGATTTCATGCCATTACATGGTACAAAAACGGGCGCAGATATTTTTCAAGCTATGAGTCAAACTTTGGACAAGTTCGATATTAATTTCTCTAAATATTCTTCTGTAACTGATGGTGCAAAGGCAATGGTAGGCACGAAAAACGGATTCTTCATGTCAATTAAAGCAGCGAAATTTAAAATTTCCCGTCATTCATTGCATAATTCATCAAGAAGCGTTATGTGGGAAAGCTGTTAAACTATGCACAGCAATGCGAACAGTAACAAAGATTATTAACCAAATTAAAGGTGGTCAAAAATTTCTTTCTCATCGAAAGTTTCAACACTTAGAGAGCAACGTGAACGCAACGTATACAGATGTACCTTTGTATTGTAAAGTCCGGTGACTTAGTGCAGGAAAATGTCTTCAAAAATTTTTTGCAATAAGAAAAGAGGTATTTCTTTTCTTGCAAGAACAATTACCTGCAAAATATGAAGAATTTAAATATTTCTTCGAAAACTTAGACTCGCTTTGTGAACTTGCTTTAGTGACCGACATAACAAACCATTTGAATACGTTAAATTTAAAGCTGCAAAAAATAAACCAAACTATTTCACAAGTAGTCAGTCATGTCGATTCTTTTCACAGAAAATTGTTACTCTTAAAAAATCAGTTGCAAAATAATATTCTTCATTTTTTTCTTTCTTGCTGGATTCTCTATGAGGAACATGGCACACATTGTGACTTCATAAAGCAACTGAATATAATTGATTCAATAATAGACAAATTTGATTCGCGTTTCCGTGATTTTGAAACGCTAAGAAAAGATTTGATACTTTTTGAGAATCCTCTCACTGTGCAAATCGAGAAACAAAGCTTAGAATTTCAAGCAGAATTGTGTGATTTGCAATGTGATCTTTCACTTAAAACACGTCCAGAAAAAGGGATCGAGTTCTTCAAAATTTTAGATCCATCGTGTCACCCACGTCTTAGAGATTTTGGTCTTCTAATTTTCTCCATGTTTGGGTCTATATATTTATGTGAATGCTCTTTTTCGAAAATGAATTTTACAAAGACAGCCACATGTCTTCTTCTTTGAACGATTAATCACTGTCTTCGTTAATGCGAGCTAGTTCTTCCAAAATTTCTGTGGATGTACCATCTTTAGTATAATCGTGTAAACAATCTAGGAAACATTAAAATTGGCTGATTTTTTTCTTCTATTATTAGAATTTTTTTTCCTCCATATATATCTTATAATATAGAATTTCGCTTTTCTGCCGAGTCATGTCATTAATTTTAATTTATTTTTAGTGAGATAGACCTACAGGGGAAACCACTTAAAAAAAAACGCATCAACAATAGTACCTCATGAGTGATGTGGAAATCTATTATCAAAATTACAAGACAGATACACACACACACACGCATTATATTCGATATAAAATTATATATGTGTGTGTGTGGGTATGTATCTACAATATATAACACATAAATAATGTAACATTATATTATTTACAAAAAAAAATATATTAAAGAAGTAAAAATTTTAATAACGGATTGACACAGACAGAAGCGCTACATACGTATTTCTTACTCAGCAACGCTCCTGAGGCAGAGCGATCGGCGGCTCGGCCGCTGAGGCTCAAGTGAGAGTGGGGCAGAGGTGGGTGTCGCGTCTGAAATCAACCTGAAATGTGACAAAAATTCCGAGACCTGGCGTACAGAAAGCGGCAGCGAAAAAAAAGATGCCTTCGGCCGACGTGGGACCGTGACACTTGCGAATCGCATTTCGCCGTGTCCCTCCGTCCATAGCTACGAAACGAGGCGTGATACACTGACACATGTGCATGACATATCCGTGTGCCGAATCGATGCCGAATCGAAGCGTGTCGCCGCTTCGGCTGCATATATATTTGTGACCCAGCGAGCGGCGTGTAACATAAAATTATGTGCCCAAAGATAATTATCCTTCGTTTTCTCGACGTCGTGGTAGAAAAATGATTACGTTTAGAAGTATTTCGTAGCGCACGATTACATTTAGATTATTTCATAAGATGGCTTACATTAAAACCGTAATGTATTTCTGTGATTAAATAAAAATAGAAAGAAAGAAGGCGATAGAAACTGAAAAGATTTGCAGAAAATCTAACTGTTCTCTATCGTAATTATTTCTCTATCGTATCCTTTGTATGTATCGAATCCGCAAGAAATGAAGTCGTTTTCTATCGTGTTTTGTTAGGAGGGTATTAAATCGTTACTATGATAGAATTCTTAGAGACTTGTCATGTCCTATCGTTTTGTTGGAATTTATCATGAAAAAATCATTGGAAATCTGTCATAATTTGTGGTGTATTAACGATGGGAGAAGCTCAAGGTTCTTTATCGTATAAAGGAAACCTATTGTTCTCGATTGTGTACGAATGATATTTGACTTGTACGTATAATTACGATAGAGGACGTGCATCATAATCTATAGTCAAGTGGTTATGCTAAGAATGGATGTTTTTCTATTGTCTTCTTACAAAAAGCATAACACGCTTTGGCTAAGTACATTTGTCAACAAAATTATCGTATAGGTAAAATGTCGAAATTTAGTACAATTTTAAATATCGCGAAATATTATCATATTTGAAATTTTTTTTCTTTTCTTATAAGGAATGAAATCTGTACTTGAAGAAGCATTTGTCGTATTTTGAATTTATTCTCTTCCTTTCCTGTAGTCTTTTAAAAAATAAAGACGTGTTACGTCTTGAAAAATATTGCATAATTTGACGTATCCTACGCGATGAAATAAACTTTTTTCATAAATTTCATGATAACTATCGTAAAGTATAGACTTTCTCCTGAAATGTAAAAAAACTGTAAAAAAATGTAAAATAAACGGATTTGTTTTCAATTTTTTTTCGCGGAGTTGCAACATATCAACGTTACCTATGCATTTTTTTAAAATCGCATAATTTGATGCACTCTACTGAATGGAATTAATTCTTTTCACAAATTTTACGATATCCATCGTAAAATATCGATGTTTCCTTGTAAACAAAAAATAAAAAGGAGAGGTGCACGATTTTCTTCCGCGATGTTGTACGACATATGAAACTTACATATGCATTTTTATTCTGTTATCGTCAGAAGAGAATAAATTCAAAATCTGACTAATGCTCCTTTAAAAAAAAGTACAGACTTCACTCTTTAAAAAAAAAATAAAAATTAAATACCATAATGTTTCGCAGTATTATGCTTACTTAAAATTGCTAAATTTTGACATGAATTTACCTATATGATAATTTTGTTGACGAATGTACTTAGCTAAAGCGTGTTATGCTTTTTGTAAGAAGACGATAGAAAAACACCCATTTTTGGCGCAAGATTATGATGATTGATTATGATGCACGCCTTCCATCGTAATTATACGTACAAATCAAATATCGTTCGTACACAATTGAGAACGATAGGTTTTCTTTATACGATAAAAAAACTTTGAGTTTCTCCCATCGTTAATACACCACAAATTATGACAGATTTCCAATGATTTTTTCATGATAAATTCCAACAAAACGATAGGACATGACAAGTCTCTAAGAATTCTATCATAGTAATGATTTAATACCCTCCTAACAGAGCATGATAGAAAACGACTTCATTTTTTGCGGATTCGATACATGCAAAGAATACGATAGAAAAACAATTACGATAAAGAACAGTTAGATTCTCTGCAAATCCTTTCAGTTTCTATCGCTTTCTTTCTTTCTATTTTTGTTTAATCACAGAAATACATTACGGTTTTAATGTAAGCTGTCTTATAAAATAATCTGCTAAATGTAATCGCTCGCTATCACTTTTCTACCACGACGTCGAAAAAACGAAGGATAATTATCTTTGGGCACATGATTTTATGGTACACGCCGTTCGCTATGTCACATATATGTATGCAGCCGAAGCGGCGACACGCATCGATTCGGCGTCGATTCGGCATACGGATATGTCATGCACATATATTAGTATATCACACCTCGCTATGTCTCGCAGCCACTCCGCACCCACGCAGTGTGGAACGAGAAAGAGGGAATGACATTCTTTCTCTCGTTCGGCAAGAAATCTCTCTCTATCTTAGTTAAATTAACGACATATTTAGTATGAGCAATAGCAACTTATAGGAATAATTAAAAAGGGTTCAAATTAATTTGATATTACGGATTTAACAGTGCACGTACACAAGAAGCAGCCATGCATGCGCGCTTATACATGTATATTGACAGTCAAGCGCTAAGCGTACTTGTATCCTCTGGCTCCTCTTTGTGTACGTAAGAGCCGCGTTTTCTGCATCGCTGCCGTGACGATCACTGTGAAAAGAATAATGCGTGGACGAGAGAAAGAGATGGAACGTCATATATCTATCTCCTTCTGTTACTTGTCGCCCGACGTTCCGAGCGCACACATACACGGACGCACACACGGAGCTATCCATTTCAGTATAGTCCCGAACGGTCCGCCTCTCTGGCCTATGAGATAGGCCCGCGAGCAATCGTCCATTTTCTTCGCCGACCGCTACAAGCCGTATGTCCCGCCTGTCGCGTTGCGCGTTCTAACTTATCCAACTATTTTAACTATTTCAATAATATCTCGAAATTTTACGTGGTTGAAAAATGACCTATACAATTTTCGTTCACTTTTATGTGTTGTGTCGTGACGATTTTTTGTTATCGTCCGTCACTCGGAAAGTCGTGAGGAAGCCGAAAGCGGGCTTCCCGGCTGCAGGTGGATGTCGCGTCCTAACGGTAAGGCGAATAGGACGCGAGCTTGCGTGGCCCGAATTTTGTGTATAGAATAAGAGTGCGGGTGACGAGAGGTCGGGTCAGGAAGAAGAGGACTTCAGGGAGGATCTGCTGCCGCCGAGGGAGAGAGAAGTCAGGCTCAGGAGCATCGGACGGACCAAAAATCTCAGGTGAATCGCTTCCTTATTATTGTATTAGTAAGTAAGGACCGACAGTTGAATCCGTTCTAAGGAGGCCTGTTTTAGCCGAATACCTCTGCTAACGAGGAGAGCGCAGAGAGAGAGAGAGAGCTGCCGAGGTGGATCAGTCCTGAGCTGCCGCAAGGGAGCCGCTGGGACGGAGTCGACGGACACCGCGGACGAGCGGAGGACAGCTGCTACCAGGGCGAGTCCGACAAGCACGTCCTCCGCGACCCGGAGCGTCCTCCGAGCCAGGCGAAGACGCCGCGAGGCTCGAGGACTGAAGAAAC
>NW_022639783.1:119302-125988 GCF_010583005.1 Odontomachus brunneus | reverse complement strand
AATCGCTGCCGAATTACCGAATTACGCGAGTTGTTGTCGTGTGAACGCGGGCAAAACATTCCGTCATTGTAATTAGCTATCGTCGAATAAAATTCGAAGAGAGAACATCCGCCTTCATTATTTCAGCACCCGCCAACTACTAATCCTTCCGACATCGCGTGAACCAGCCCCTCTACCGAGAGTAGGGCTGAGCTGCCGGACGTGCGAGCGAGCCGTTCGGGCGGAGGGCCGGTTGTCCTCGTCGGCGAGACCACCGCTTAGAGTAATACTTAGTGTTGAGACTTATTTAGTGGGTACGGACCGCCGTACCTGGCGCCCATCTAGAGCTTGGTTTTGTTCGTGTGAGCTGTCGGGTCTCGCCGGATCTGCCGAACGGTCGCCGAGGCGCGAAGGAAACATCATTTTGTGTGTCGCTGCACTCGATTAGTGAGACCAGCTGCACGAGCCGCGAGTGTAGCGTTACAGTGTTCTATTTATATTTTTCTTTTGGTTCGTCTTACGCGGTACACCTTGTATATTACGAAGTGCTACGCGTGCTGTATTTCCCCGAGGGGTTCGAGGTCACGATGTGCGTTAACCGATAAGGAAAAGATAATGCTGTTTCTTTATCGAAAATTTGGAGACCATATTAGGTCATACGAAGAAGTAACTGATCTGCACATTCAATGCTGCATATCCTGATCGCAATTTTATTTCTAAATCCACCGTTCAAAAGACAGTGATACGTTTTTACGAAACAGAAACAGTTAAAGACCAAAATCCTTTCAAGCCTCATAACTCTAAATATGCCGAATAAAAATATACTTTATTATAGATTTATGGACAGCCCTTGAAATAAGCTACAAGAATATGTAATAAAAAATGGGGAGTCCAATTTAAAAAATTCAATTTGACCTTTGTATGACCTTCGTTCTCCATCCAAAGTCAAATTTTTAGCCATGATTAGGTACATTTTATTAAGCCCTATAACTTTGCTACTTACATATTTTTCGCTACAGTCGATCCTTTTCGAGATATTTGACCGTTTCCGGACTTTTTGCCAACCCTGTATATTAGACTGATATGTTTACCGCAAAATGTATATCAAATATCGTACTAGTAACATTAATCTTCGCGAAAAAGGCCTCGTCCTCCATTTCGTGTGTGTGTTAGCCGCGTTTTTCTTCAAAGTATTGAGAAACTTTCACCGGAATGAAATTTTTGGTGAAAGCGCTGAAAACATGTGTGTAGGATAAGCAAAAGTCGAAATACCTGATGTATATTGTCCGTCTACAATGCGTATCATATAAATAATGTTAAGCTAGTGTTGGAAAAGAGATCACAATAGACAATAGACAAAGCGAGAGACAAAGAAGGAAACAATAGATAAGGAGAGAAAAGGAGATAGAACATAAGGAGACAACGCGAACAAACAGAAAGAAATTTGAAGTATACTGCTACCGTTATCATTGTAGAATAGAGATAGATTAGAATAAATTGATTATAAGGGTTCGAGAACTAATTTATTGAAATAGAAAGAAAAACGATAAAGAACATAGAAATCGGCTTACACTGTAGTGTTTAGAGTTCAAAATTTTGTGCACAACAGGCTTTCAATGTTTTTCCTTTATGTCGATGAGAAATTAAAAGCGAACATATCGAAAAGCGGATCGAGGATTCGACCTTTCTTGATCCTATCTCTTTTTCTTTTGTCTTTATACATATTTATCACTATATACATATTTCTTTCGCTCTCTGTCTTTACTGTTCTCTATTTCAATGTCTATATAGCCTGTATAAAAAAGATAACCTGTTGGAAGGATAAATTTCAGGTATATCTTGTGAAATATTTACAGTTACCATAAATAGAATTTCTGATTTTTAGGATTAGATAACGCAGTTTTTAGAAAACCCTATCTTGAAACATGATGTAAATCCGATCATGGTTTACATTTCCTGTTCTTTGTCCGTAATCTTTTTCGACGATTCTTTTTTCTGACGAAATTCCAATAAAGTAAAATTTCGAAAACCTATCGAAAATCGCGGTGAAAACGAATCGGACTGCATGACGAAATGCCGGTTTCGCGTGTGTATCACGGCGCGCACAAATATATTTCTATATCTGTTCGTCATAAATAATTAATTGTACACGCACGCACGCACGCATGCACTAACACTAACGCACCTACACTAATATCGCGATAGCCGACAAATTTTACCGTCAAATAAGCGAGAAAGTTACTCACCGTCCTTCTCTTATGAATCTTAATTCTGCTTATTTTATACTTGCTTGTAATCCGCTTACTTTTCTTGCAGTCCTCAGAAAAGGTATACTAGTTTGTATATTTTTCTCTTTGTATATTTGACTCTTTGTCGAATTCAGACAAGTAACGGTTTTCTTTTGTGTCTACTTTTCCTATTCCTTTCTCAGCAATTAGTTCTCGGCTTTTATTTTTCAAGCTGTTATTTGAGCCGCTTTATTACAAAGGTAAAAGCAGAGGTTATAAGTGATAGTTAATAATCCATAATAATATAATATAATAATATAATATAATATAAAGGCAGAAACTATTGGAAAAGAAGTAACAGTAGATAAAGTAAGAAAGACAAAGAAGGAAATAATAGACAAGGAGTGAAAGGGAGATAGAACGCTAAAAGACGACGCAAACAAACAAAAAGAGATTTGAAGAGTGCTACTACCGTTATCATTGTAGAATAGAAATAGATTAGAATAAATTAATTATAAGAATTCGAGAGCTAATTTATTGAGAGAAAAACGAAAAACGAAAACGAATAAAAAAAATCGGCTTATACTGGGGTATTTAGAGTTCAAAATTTTGTACACAATAGGCTTTCAAAGTTTTTCCTTTATTTTAATGAAAATTTCGTGGATGGAGGATTCGACCTTCGGAGTTTGAACCCTTTCCATTTTTGGTCTTTGTAGTTAAGTGGTTCAAGTGAAAGTTTGAAAAAAAAGGACAAAAACTGTAATCGCTGAAAAAGGAGTAGGAAAAGTAGACTCAAATGAAATCGTTACATGTCTTTTGACAAAGAGTCAAATATACAAAGAAAAAAATATACAAACTAGTATAACTTTTTTGAAGACTGCGAGAAAAGTAACGAGAATTCTCGTCATCGATAGTAAAAAAGTTAATTATCTCGTACTATATCAAGTGAAGAATTTTATCGTAGGTCGCTCATTGAATGGTCGCAAAATAAATCGTCAAAATTTTATAAGAAATCTAGTTGCAACTTATTGAAGATTTTCGCAAACGGATATAATTCAATAATTATTAATCTCAACAATTATTAACTACAATGTCTTTAATTATTATTTAAACTTTATAAAATTAACTAATCTCATTCAAATTTTTAGCATGCAGCTTTGGGAAGAATAAGTTTTACTTAACAAAGGCATAAGAAAACACCCGCCATATATACCGCAATTATATTATTTCTTTGTACTAAAATTTTTCGTATTATATCACATTGATTATTTCGTTATTATGTCGAGTAAAGTTATATTCATTTCGAGACAATATGAATAATAATGTATGTGTGTGCTTAGGAGAATATAAAAAAGTTGAAAATAAAATTACGAAATTATTTATAAAGAGTGCCGATTACATAAACAGCCCATCGCGGCATTCAACGTTCTGGCACAATACATAATCAATTGCGAAGCGCTTTATAAGAATCGTCGTCGCGATTTTGTTTCCATCGTTAATCTTCGGTAAGCAATTTACTACATTTGTAATTTTTACACCTAGAAAACACTAGTCGTGAATAAAGTTAATAAGGTTTTCCCTGCTTTTTCCCGAATATTTCGAAATCGTGTTTCTCTAGGATCAGTGTACGCTGTAAAATATTTGTGTAAAATTACATCTATTATAGTGGGTAATTTTGAGACCAACTATTATAGATGTAAATTTACACACGTATTTATCGCATAAAAATATATTTAGACGAAAGACACATTTTGATACATTGTGTAAATTTACAACTATAATATTTGGTCTCGTAATTACATGGAATTTTATACAAATTTTTTATAGTGTAGATTAAATAGTTTTACTTGCATTTTTTCTTACATTCCGGCATCGCTTTCGAGTTTTACATGTTACCCACTACAAACAACTACGTGACAACGTCACGCCGTTACGTTATGATTTATTTCAATCGTAATCTTTCGATTAATGCTGAATTTGTTAATTACATTAATAATGGGATGCGATATATGGCTTGACAGTTTAATGATCCCTCCATTTTTTGTGGATAATTGTTTAAATAAAAAAATCACGATACCTGTTACTGTAATATGATAGTTAAAATCGTGCAAAGAATGAATTACATTCCTCTTATGCATAGTTTCGTATATTTTCGAAATTTTTAGAGAAAGTATAGAATAGGTGGTATCAATGAATTATTGTACTATTTGTATTCCATATTTGACCAATGTATTGCATATACAATGTTGCTAAAACTACCCGCAAATCTCGAACGAGAAACATAAGGTTAATTCGGATAAGATGACCATATATTTTAAAATTAAAAAAAATACATTTCTTATTTTTATTTCTTAATAGCGTTAAATTAAAAAAAAATATATATTTCTTATTTTTATTTCTTAATAGCGTTTGGCACATTACTTCATTGAAGCCTACAGTACATAATACCATCAAAGTTAAAAGAAAAATACTTCAGTGAAATTATTTATTACAAAAATATCAAAACGTGAGCATTGGCCATCTTATCTAAATGTTTAAGACAAGATGGCCATAAGGAATAGATGACCCATACATATTTTATGTTCAAGATTCTGTACCTATTATAGATAGTGAGTCATCTTATCCAAAATGTGAGTGAAAAACGGTTATAATAGTACTTATGGAGCGTGTCCTTATTTTATTATATAGCGTGTGATCTCTCGCTCGCGGGGAGGGTGTTATGTAATTACGACACCTGTGCGTTTTATGTTTATATAACCATATTTATTTGGGCGTGTGCCGTGCTACATGTGTGTGTGTGTTTTTGTGTATGTATGCGTGAGGAGGTTTGCTTTAGCCGGCGTATCGTACGGCGTGCAGCCGCGTTGAGCCGTTTCCTGGGTAAACTGTGCGCCTTTTCCGAGATCCGCCGCCGTCGAGAATCGCCCTGGTTTGGCTCCCGATTCTCTTTATCCTCATGCAAGTGTTTCCGAGTGTATCGTGGGGACAGGCGCCTACTGACCCGTGAGTCGCCTCGAGCTAGAGTAATCGCCAGTGGACGTGTTAGAGGCTGTTGAGGAAGCCAGATCCGACGTAGCTCCCATCTGGGGAAAGCTACCCTGTTGGTCTCCGTTGGTACCGCCGTCTGGAGTACTACCCACACAAGGGGAGACGGAGTCCTTACCCTCGTCGGTGATGGCGTCCGTGGGCGAGGTGACCGATTTTCAGGCACGGGCCGAATAGCCTCGGCTGCAAGTAGGCTCTCCCCGAAGAGCTCTCTGAGACGTTTGTTGAGGCCCCGGTTCCCGCGTGGCGTGCGGTCGGTTGACCTTGCCGGGGGACCGGTCAGTGTCGACTTCCTCGGCATGGCTGGAAGGCGAGACGCCTCGTCAGCGTCTGAGGACCTGGTGCTGCCTCCGCGGCTAGTGTCGGAGTGCTTCGGCAGCGCTGCGTAACGCTGGCCGCTTCCACAGCGGATGGCACGCTTCTTCAGCGTGGAGTAAAGCTGGCCGCTTCCCCAGCGGATGGCACGCTTCTGCAGCGTGGCGTAAAGCTGGCCACTTCTTCAGCGGAAGACACGCTTCTGCAGCGTGGAATAAAGCTGGCCGCTTCTTCAGCGGATGAAGCGCTTCTGCAGCGCCTAGTAAAGCTGGCCGCCTCTTCGGCAGATGAAGCGCTTCTGCAGCGCGATGTATCCTGGCCGCTTCCTCAGCGGGTGACTGATAAGTGCTGTTGGTACGGGCTCTCTAGCTGTCAGTAAAAAGGCGCTCGGAGAGACCCGTGTAGCGGAGTGTGTCTGACCTCCCGCGGGGTCTGACTTTTATTGTCTCCAAATTATAATTTTCTCGCGAGAAAACCCCCCCGCGAATGCGCCGCCGAACGGCGTCGCGCGGAGGTTCTCGCGGCTGCGGCGGCGGCTCGGCTAGCGGCGCCGCGCTTGAGTGTATGGATCTATATCGATCCGCCACATACTTATATACAAATAGTGAAAATGAAAATAAAAATGCATGTTATGTTACAATTTACATATCTACTTTATGTATCTAACTTATGTTGATTGCGATAGCTTAACTGTAATTTATTCGACGTTACAGCAAGTTTTAGTGTATACAGGGTGTTCAAAAAGTCCCGGACCGGTGAAATATCTCGAAAACTAAGCATTTTAGAAAAAAATGTTTCAGATAAAAGTTGTGGCGTTTAAAAAGATGTATTTACTGATCACATCAGTTTGACCTTGGGTTGCGTAGCGAAGGTCAGGTCAAGGTCACATTAATTTTTTTAAATGGAACACCCCATTTTTCATTGCATATTCTTATAGCACATCTCGAGAGCTTTCCAAAACGCTATAATAAAATATTTTTTCGTTAAGAACTTTTCGAGTAATAACACTTGAAATTTCCAGCACTTTGACATAGAATACAAAATATCTCGTAAAATATTCTTCTTTCGGTTATCTTGTCTTAATGCTTTTTTGCACAGAATAATGAGACAAATTAATTG
>NW_022639783.1:114662-119118 GCF_010583005.1 Odontomachus brunneus | reverse complement strand
TGTGACCTTGACCTGACCTTCGCTACGCAACCCAAGGTCAAACTGATGTGATCAGTAAATACATCTTTTTAAACGCCACAACTTTTATCTGAAACATTTTTTTCTAAAATGCTTAGTTTTCGAGATATTTCACCGGTCCGGGACTTTTTGAACACCCTGTATATGAGAAATTTTACAGGTAGTCGAAAATAAAAATATAGTATAATATAGTATAGTATAGTATAGTATAGTATAGTATAGTATAGTATAGTATAGTACAGTATATTCATAATCTTGCTATTTCGAAAAATGTACGCATATATACTACAATAGATGTCGATTATCTTTGTGATTGATTACACAAATGCAATATTTTGCAATTATTGGAGAAATTACAGCCTATTGGCATTTTTCCGGTATGGCCATCATATCCGAATTTACCTTATCGTAAAAATTACCCAAATAACAAATCTCTTTCACTAACGAAATCTATCATAACATTTTTTTTCCTGCATGTTGAGCTGATAAAGCCGTACAATGCTAATATACCGCAGCAAAGAAGACAAAATTAATTGCAATGCGTTCTTTCATTTTTTTGTGATCATGATTTCTTCTTCGACACTGCATATCCGTTGCCATTTTAAATGTGTTGCTCTCATCGTTTGTGAGAGTCGCATGTCGAAACGCAATTGATGATTCAATGAAAAAAATGAAAAATAAACTCTGTCATTGCATCATCGACTGCGTTCCGACATGCGACTCCGATAAACAACATATTGTAGAATATGTACATATTAGTCGGCCTTAAGGGCCATCTACACACAATGGGATTAACAGTAGACAGTAAAGGCCGACTTATATTGACCGTAACCCGTTAACTTATGCCGGATCTGTAAAAAATTGACCAATCACAGTCGATTATTCTTCTATAATTCGACTATGATTGGTCAATTGTTTACGGTTACGGCATAAGTTAACGGATTATGGCCATCATAAATCAGCCTTCAGATGTAGCAGTAAGCGAGTTGACCAACTACATTATTACAAGAATAATCGACTATGATTGGTCAATTTATTTATTGATTACGTCTTACTGCCCACTGCCAATGTCATTGTAAATGTGCCTTTAGGGCCTTCGCACACAAATTGCCATAATTGTAACGTAAGACGTACCATAAGAATTGACCAATCACGTTGAGAATCGTCGAATCGTAAGGTCGCCATTTTTATGAATATTCGACCGTAATTAGTTAATTCTTATAGTATGTCTTACATTAATATTATGTCAATTTGTGTGTGAGTTTGGAACACAATACGCCGTATGTCGCTGTCGCAAGTCGGAACGCAACCGATGGTCCAATAAGAAGAAAAATTACTCATTCTCCTTCTCAAAAAATAAATTCTTTCATTGAACTTTCAGCTGCGTCCCGACATTCAACTCCGACATACGGTGTATTGTGTTCCAGGCCTGAAGACTTTTAGTCGTAATATATTAGGTGGTAAACTTAGTTCCTGCGGTTTTTTTGTTTAAAAAACTCATTTATTTCGACATCAAAAGCAAAAAATACATTAATCGAAGTATTTCCCCTCGCTAGCTATACATTTTTCCCATCTTTCGGGCAACGCGTAGATTCCGCAACGATAGAACGATTGGTCTATTGATGCAATCCATTCGTCGATCCATTTTCGCACATCCTCGTAATTTCTGAAGTGTGTATCCACCAAGCCGTGCTACATCGACCGGAACAAGTAATAGTCCGAAGGAGCTAAGTCTAGTGAATACGCTGGGTGCGGGAGAACTTCCCACTCGAGCTGCATCAGTGTTTCTTTGACGGCTTTGGCAACGTGTGGTCGAGCGTTGTCGTGCAAAAGCATGACTTTACGTCGATTGCTGGCTACTGCTGGCCTTTTTTCCAACAATGCTTCATTCAGACGGTTTAATTGTGATTGATATCGATCCCCCGTGATACTTTCGTTCGGTCTGAGTAGCTCATAATAAACGACGCCGTGCATATCCCACCAAATGCAAAGCATTGCTTTGTGGCCATGAATATTTCTCTTAGGTGTGGACGTCGATGGTCTACCCATGATTTTCTTCGTTTAGGATTATCGAAGTATATCCATTTTTCATCGCCAGTCACTATGCGCCACAAAAAACTCTTCTTTTTCTGCCTGGCGAGCAGAGAAATAGAGATGTTTAAGCGATTCGCAATGGCATTTGCGGTTAATTCGTGTGGTACCCATTTTCCCTCCTTTTGAATTTTTCCCATTGCATGTAGACGTTTGGAAACAGCCATCGGAGTAACATTTAATGCTGCAGACAATTCTTGGAGCGTTTGAGTAGAGTTTTCGTCCAATAATGCCTGCAAATCGGTGTCTTCAAACTTTTTCGGTTGGCCTGAGCGTTCTTTATCATTGACATCAAAATCACCACTCTTAAATCGCTGAAACCATACTTGGCATGTTCTTTCCGATGGAGCATAATTGCCATAAGCTTCGAAAAGCAATGTATGAGCTGCAGCTGCAGTTTTTTTCAAGTCAAAATAATGAAGCAGCACATGTCGAAAAAACAACTTATCACGTTCCATATTTAATCAAAAGAAAAAATAACACTGCTCGCTTAAATGAATCTCTTCGCACTGAATTTTATTGACAAATGTCTAACCTCTAAAATGCAGCCAGTTTCAGATGTCAAAATAAATTACACCTACAACTAACGTCATCTAACTGTGAGCCGCAGAAACTAAGTTTACCACCTAATATAACGTATAACACATAAGGCATAAAAGAACTCACCAATCATAATTTTTCATTTCTATTTTGAAGGATTGGAATTGGTGGATTCTCTTATGCTTTATGTGTTATGCATTGTGTTACGACTAACGGCTTATTGTAGAAAGCCCGTTATAGTACCACTCCTTCTGTACCGTCTGTCAGACTCGCGAATCTCGCTAGTCTACCTACGTTATTGGGCGCCATGGAGGACAGTGCCATACAACACACGAAATATCAAAGAAAATCCCGCTGACGAGACTTGCTCATCCTCCGCTCGTGCTCGCACTTGCGTATGCTGGTAACTTATGCTGCAATTCTAAGCAGAATCGTAAGTCTCGTAACTTGTTCTCGTAAAATTCGTCTTACTTAGAAGTAGATTTACAAGTTTATGCAATATCATATGTCGTACAATTATTCGTAAATATCTACAATTTCATGTAATTTACGATATTTACAAGTGATTATGCGACATATAATATTGCATAGACTTGTAAATCTACTCATATGTAAGACAAATTTTACGAGAACAAGTTATGAGACTTACGATTCTGCTTATAATTGCAGCATTAGCCTCGCCCTACGGTAGAGGGGCTAATTCGTAGAATGTTGGAGATGATAGGAGGTCAAGTGCGATCGGAAAATAATTTCGACACAGTTCAATTAAGTAAGAAATATCTGGGCTTTATTGTCGGCAGCAATATAATTTCCTTTCACTCGCGCTAAGCAGGTTCGGCAACGAATATAACAGTCATGACCTGCAAAGGTCACGACAGCAATTGCGCGATCAGAGCTTTCCTCGGCAGTATGCTCGTTCTATGACAACTGAACGGCGATTCTTCGCGAAAGCAACAACGAATTCGAGCTCTTTACTTTCGCGAGAAGAGATGCGAACTTTTACCCATTCGAATGGACGACCGGACTTCCGCTCCACGATGCGACGTCCGATCCGCGATACTAACAAAAAATTACTGAATGTCAGCCTGCCTGAGCGGAACGGACTCACTAAATAACGAACCGGAGCACTGTCAGACTACGGCGATCTCTTCGGGTTTACACAAGTGGCGGTCTAACTAGGCTCCAAGATCAAATCGTCGTTATTGGGTGTATATCAGTTGGACACGGGGCAATTGGACACAGTCCAATCACAAGTCGCTGTTCCAAGGGACCCTATTAATGTCTAATCACACGGTGCTGCGATTGGCTGTGTCCAAATGCACCGTGTCCAAGTGCACCGCTCCCGTCGTTATTAGCTACATGTGTAACGAGCCGTTCGGAAGACAGAGAACAGGAACCGTAATAGCGATAAAATCAAACGACTTGTCACGAAACCGAACACGCGACAATGTAAACATCGCCGACCGACCGCAAATATCACAACACGATATCAGATTAAAAGTAGTATAAAAGACCGCGCAAAAAGCTCAGCGAGAGCAGTCTTCCGAGGCACTCCGCTGAACAGAGCTCAGACTCCAACAGCAGTAGTACCTCACGAACACCGCTACCTAAAACATCGCATCCTAGACCGTCCTCGATACCGCTCCGTCGACTTATTGGATTCGTAAAGTCGACATTCCTCGATACCGCTCCGCCGACTTGATGGATACGTAAAGTCGGCATTCCTCGATACCGCTCCGTCGACTTATTGGATTCGTAAAGTCGACATCCGCGTAGACTTATTGGATTCGTAAAGTCTACATCCTTG